>NC_059386.1:31810191-32110191 GCF_019703515.2 Myxocyprinus asiaticus | reverse complement strand
TTCATGTTGCTCTCTACATCTCCTCCTGCTAAGCAAGATTTATTTCTTTTAATTTCTCATGCAATTTTAATGGTAAAAGCTACTTGTTGCTCCCTATTAGGTCTCATATGACTAGGTGGATCACAGCGAGAGTAGGAACTTCAAAGCTGGAAGTGACTTGATAAAAACATCAGTGTTTTGCAGTAAATCTAGATGTCCTACTAAAAAAAGAGATAGTACTTAGTGATAATTCATTAAAAACTCACCCTCATGTTGTTCCAAACATATGTGACTCTTTCTTCCATCCAACACAAAAGACGTTAGAATGCAGAATGTTAGTCTCAATCATGACTCCCTGTCATCTTTTTTCCTTACAATGAAAGTGAATGTTGACTGAGTCTGCTATTATACCCAACATCTCATTTGTGTTCCATGGAAGAAAGTCATAGGGGTTTACACTCTATAGTGTTGCAACAATAGTAAGATTACTACATAAGTATGCTATTCTAAAAATATGCCTATGTTTTCATGTAGGATGTTTCTGCCGTATCTACAGATAAAAAAAATAAAATAAAATAAATAAAAAAAGCAGTTCTGCCTTCAAATCGCAACAATTGCCACCCAAAACAATTGTCACAGAAAAGCCCTGGAAACCCAGCAGGAATGGATATTGTTATATCATATAACATTAATCTGAACATATTGCTTAAATTATAAATAACAAATTGATTATGAATGAAGTGCCATGACATTTCTAACAATCTGAATGTACATTAACTATTCATCTGTTATTTACATACATTAATTAAAATGTTTAACATTAGTTAATAGAAGTGTGAATCTTCACTGGCCTAACAATTCGATTATGATTCAAAGGGTAATGATCCGATTACAAAACTATTCTCGATGCATCACGTCCATCAATTTTCTTTATCAATACACACTCTGTATTAATGAGTATTAAAATCTTCATTTAGAATTAATGGATCCCTAGCCAATAAATATAACCACAACTTTCGGTTGCTGGTCCAGGATGGCTACATGAGATAGCTGCATCTGTGAGAGTGCAGATGTCAGTTTCTCTTTTCCACACCACAGGTGATAGTAAAGTGGCACAAATAGCGGGGTTGCTGCTTAAGAAAATCAAGCAAGCATCTTGTATGCGCACTGTTCCATTGAGCGAGAGAGTGGCAATGAGCAACAGCCAAAAATATAAAGAGGGCAAGAGGAGAAAAAAGGCATTGGGAAGAAGGGGACAAAAAAATAATTAGAAAATAAAAACATCACCAACATTTCACTCATCATTATGTTCAGCTGTTTTTTCCATTCTGTGCAAATTAGTGCAATAATGGCACAAGCCCGTCTTTCATGTTGTTTGTTGACACATTATCATGAATAAACTCTCCAGTTGCTATATGCTTGAGTTTGTGAATGAACTTCGGGATTGTAGTTTCAGTCTGGTATGACTGTCGTGTGGTTGATACATTCAGTTAGGGGTGGGCGATTTGACCAAAATCTTATATCAGGATACGAGTAATTTTACATCATGATAACGATATATATCATGATATTGTAAAAGTTTTCTAGAAAATCAATAAAAATTGGTTTGTATAGAAAATAACCATATTGTAATGCCTATTTTTGGACGTCCAGTCAGTGAATTAAATACTTTATAAATTGAAACTACATCCTGTTTATTTGGAACAAGACAAACAATATCAAAGTAAATAAATAAAAATCAACCTTACCAAAATGCTAAATATAACAGTATGCCACATTTCAGTTTAAAATATTGTTGACCAATATTATTACTATTATTATAAACTTTATAAGACAAAGAAAATAAAACACAAGTAAAAAAAAAAAAAAAAAAAATCTGATGAAAATAAATATCAAATAAATATCATTTTTGCAAAATAAATAAATAAATGACCAAATTAATGCAGAGTTCATCTTTTGGTTTTCATAATATTCTTTTGCGTGCTTCATTTTGAGGTGGTGAAACAGATTGCTTGTATTACGAATGATTATCGTCGTGTTAACCACAGATGACGTACCTGTTTTAATAACAAGCTCATCTTCATTTCCTGCTTGGGTGTTGTCCCATTCTGTGGAGATTTCGTTCTCCATTTGGGGTTTTCCTGGGCATAAAATGATTGAGTAGCAAAAATGATCCCACTCAGAGCTCTCCGGTCTCTGGAGCACAAATATCGGACAGCCTGCTGGATTCGCGCGCACTTCAGAGCTCCAGAGACAGCGCGCGACACAGTCACATGAAACATTTGCGTGTCAGATGAGAAGAATATTTAGCACTTTTAACACACCATATGCGCAATGAAGGTCATTAAAGTTGCTTGGGCATTCGCAGAAAAATGTTCAAATGCCGGAAAAACCCTGTCCATGTTTCTTCAATTCTCTCTGTCTCACATGAAGCCCTGGCCACTGATAGATAAGCCCATGCGCACATGGATATTTACATCTCGTGATATAGCAAAATCTATCGGTTGACACTTTATATCGTCGGCACAATATATATCGTCATATCGCCCAGCCCTACATTCAGTCTGTGTTCCGTTCTGTAGTGTGCGCTTTGATTTAGTATATGCACATGTAACAATTAGTTTTTAGCATCTCACTCTGTCTCCGACAAGCATATAAGCACCACTTCGCTGCCGCAGTTTAAATTGAACTCAGAATCGATTCTGAATTTTTGAGAATCGATTCAGAATCGTTGGAGAAAGCAAGCATCGGAGAATAAATCCCCCAGCCCGCCCCCCCCAATTAGTTAAAGCACTAGGTATCACGAACTTAAAAAAAAAAAAATAAATAATAATATATATATATATATATACACACATACATACACTATATTGCCAAAAGTATTCGCTCACCCATCCAAATAATTGAATTCAGGTGTTCCAATCCCTTCCATGGCCACAGGTGTATAAAATGAAGCATCTAGGCATGCAGACTGCTTCTACAAACATTTGTGAAAGAATGGGCCGCTCTCAGGAGCTCAGTGAATTCCAGCGTGGTACTGTGATAGGATGCCACCTGTGCAACAAGTCCAGTCGTGAAATTTCCTCACCACTAAATATTCCACAGTCAACTGTCAGTGGTATTATAACAAAGTGGAAGCGATTGGGAATGACAGCAACTCAGCCACGATGTGGTAGGCCTCGTAAAATGACAGAGCGGGGTCAGCGGATGCTGAGGCGCATAGTGCGCAGAGGTCGGCAACTTTCTGCAGAGTCAATCGCTACAGACCTCCAAAGTTCACGTGGCCTTCAGATTAGCTCAAGAACAGTGCGTAGAGAGCTTCATGGAATGGGTTTCCATGGCCGAGCAGCTGCATCCAAGCCATACATCACCAAGTGCAATGCAAAGCGTCGGATGCAGTGGTGTAAAGCACGCCGCCACTGGACTCTAGAGCAGTGGAGACGCGTTCTCTGGAGTGACGAATCACGTTTCTCCATCTGGCAATCTGATGGACGAGTCTGGGTTTGGCGGTTGCCAGAAGAACGGTACTTGTCTGACTGCATTGTGCCAACTGTGAAGTTTGGTGGAGGGGGATTATGGTGTGGGGTTGTTTTTCAGGAGCTGGGCTTGGCCCCTTAGTTCCAGTGAAAGGAACTCTGAATGCTTCAGCATACCAAGAGATTTTGGACAATTCCATGCTCCCAACTTTGTGGGAACAGTTTGGGGATGGCCCCTTCCTGTTCCAACATGACTGCGCACCAGTGCACAAAGCAAGGTCCATAAAGACATGGATGAGCGAGTTTGGTGTGGAAGAACTTGACTGGCCTGCACAGAGTCCTGACCTCAACCCGATAGAGCACCTTTGGGATGAATTAGAGCGAAGACTGCGAGCCAGGCCTTCTCGTCCAACATCAGTGTCTGACCTCACAAATGCGCTTCTGGAAGAATGGTCAAAAATTCCCATAAACACACTCCTAAACCTTGTGGAAAGCCTTCCCAGAAGAGTTGAAGCTGTTATAGCTGCAAAGGGTGGGCCAACGTCATATTAAACCCTATGGATTAAGAATGGGATGTCACTTAAGTTCATATGCGTCTAAAGGCAGATGAGCGAATACTTTTGGCAATATAGTGTATATATATATAGTGTATATATATATATATATATACATATATATATATATATATACATATATAATTTTTTTTTTTTTTATTAAAGCATTACTAATCTTGGTTAGTGTTCATTAATAAACATACTACTATTCAATGCTAGCTAAACTTTATGTTAACTAATGTTAATGTATACAACTTCTAATGTTAAAAATGAACTTAAATGTATGTGTGTAAATATAAAACATTAACATTGTTAACATGATCATTTTAACTATTGACATGACTAATGTTAACGTATACAACCTTAAGGTCCCGATATACTTTATACGAAATCGGAGCACGAACATGTGTGACATCATTTAGAACAAAATCTGGCCAAAAAGGTGTTTTGCATTCGTTTCGGTGGTTCGTAACAGCTCACTGGGGCGCTCTTTTAGGAAAAAGTGTGAACTGGAGCTCTACGTACATTGAGGCCAACAGCTAATTCTGTTTATCTTGTTCAGTCAGTCAAGATCCATCAATATGAACACATTGGCATGCAAAGTTATTAGTGAGCTGGTGCAAATTTACCTACATCATTCGTGTAGAGACATTTTCCAAGACCATGTCTAGCATTTTTTTTATTAAATTTTTTTTATTAGTCTGCAAAAGTAATCAAATCTACTCAAGTGCCCATTCACTCATGTTCCATCTCCAGCAAAAGCCATTCACACATCTGTCTAAAGTAAGATATTGCTCTATCAGCAGTAGTATCAGTGTCATCATATAATAAAGTAACAATAAAGTGTAATCGGTGCTTATTATAGCTGCGTAAAGCGTGTTAGTTCAATAGCTCCATGAATTCAGAATTTAAACAAGACAAATGAAGCATTTTCTACTGCATATATATTACTTTAAATCATCACCGAGTGGTTAAAACAACTTCTTTTGCTGACCTCATGTGAATTCTACTTATAGAATGAGGCATAAAGTCATTAACACATTTCAATGTCACATTGGTTAAGGTTTTACTGAGCGTTCTCATATTTAATTGTTATTCTTAACACCTCCCACAGCCGTGTGGTGGGTGTCTGAATGTTCACAAAAAGTATATTGTTGCTCAGCTGCTTAGATCTTCTTTTTACCCCTGAACAAAGAACTTTTCCGGACTTTTGTATATCGTGCCTTTACAGTAAAGTATTACAATAAAAGGTACTTCCATGGGACTTCAATGAAAAAGAGGGCCTGTATTACAGTATCTTTGCACAGGTAGACATTTTAGTCCAGTACACAAAAAAACAAAACAAAAAACAAAGACCAAAATGGATAAAACTCAAGTGTGTTCATACATAGTCAGATGCGGACTTAACTTAGGCCTGTCACGATAATTACATTATCGACTTATCATACGATATATGGACATGACCTCGATCGTTTTTGCTGACCTCGATATTGGATAATAGGTGTTTTAATAGGTGTTTTTCCCGACAACTGCATAATTCCAGCCAGAAAGTTTGGAAGAATAGGTCCAAATGGACTTGGTTTCAAAGCCGCATTCCAGAGCTCTGGTGTGGGAACATTTTGGCTTTAAGCCGAATGAGAGACGAGAGCCCATTAAAGTGAACGAGCCGGTATGTCGACTTTGTTTAAAAACATTGACAACGAAAAGTGGCAATACAACTCAGGGCTCGACATTAACGCTTGTCTGGGACAAGTCAAAGTGAATTTTACTTGCCCGACCGGACAAGTTGCCTGATTGAAACCTTAATAATGATACAAATACCGGGTTTATTTGTAACGTCAGAGCGATCCAGGTTTGCAGCCTCCGTCATAAGTCATAATACAACACCATCGACAAGAACTGCAGAAACAGCAAAAAATAATTTGTGTAAAGCTACCTGCTGCAGGATGAAGAGAAACGTTTAAAAACCTGTTACCAAACATTTTGAACACATATAATATATAATTTAAAAAAAATTGTTGAGGTAAAAGTAATTTTAACAAATACTATTAATTTTTATGTCATGAATATTATGATTTTTTTTGGTGGGTTGTTCCATCTGATATTTGATATCCTGCTGGGACATCAGCATTTCAGGAATGTAAGGTATGTTTCTAGAGAAGACATGGTAAGTGTAAAGGTGTGGTGTTGTTGATTAGTTTTCAAATGTTGATAAATCTTCAATCTTGATAATAGTTCACAGTTATGTTGTTATGACAGTTACGACCCACATACAGTATTAAATAAACAGGGTACTTTCTCAGGATTCGTACAATAAAGCAAGACACCTTGATTTCAAACTTTGAACTTTTTTTTTAACATTTATTTGAACTAAAAATTCAAATGAAACTGGAAAAAAATTAATTGCAATTAAAAAGTGTGTTGTTCAACTTTTTGAAAGATGGTTTTACAAGTTACATTTCTCTGTATATATATATATATATATATATATATATATATATATATATATATATATATATATATATATATATATATATCTCTTGCAATATCCAGTTACATCGGCAACCCCTGGGCTGAGGGATCGATGAATATTCTTGCTTTAGTGATTTTGCATTGAAAATTAAATTAATTTAAAAAATGAAAAACTTAAATCAAATACATTTCTAAATTCAAATTGCACTCCAAATGAAACGAAAAAGCAATTAAAATAATGAAGTGATAAAAGAATAATATATATTATCACCTTTCCATTTACCGTCAGGCAAGAATCCGTCTTAACATCATGGCGAAAAATTACTTACACAAATGAAGACATAAAAACAATTATAAATGTAAAAATAATAATTATAATGTTGATGATAATCACGGTTCAAGGTGAACATGTTTTTGTATTATTTTATATTTTAATCACAGATGTATAGGCTGCAGAGTTGTGGTCACAATGAACTGCTCTGTGGAAATAAAGCGAACTGAACTCAAAGCACCTCCTGAGCTGAGATGTCTGAGGTCATATGCAGCACTCATAGATGATACTATTCTTGCAACAAAACAAAAATTCAGCAGAAAGAGTGAGAACGTTTTACATGTGTGTGTTCCACGAGACTGCACGCCTCCAACAGCGCTTAAGATATGCGCATAGACTGCTTTCCTGTCATCTGTTCTTTCTGTCAAAAAGTGTGTTTTTTCAAGTGCGTGTCTGTGTGTCTACGGGCAAATTATTTGTAATATTAATTTGATAATAATAATAGCTTAATAATAATGATCATTTAATACATTAATGGGAAAACAAGCCAAATATCGTCTTGACATCGTCAAAGGCAACAGTTATTGGCAATCACTCTGAACATCATCAATCCCCGAGATCATCATCTGTCGGCACAACCCTAATGTGCATTTCTCTCTATAAATTAACAAAATGTTCAGACAGTCTCCTTGCTGGTTTTTCATTCCCGCTTTTGCCGGTGTCGCTGCGGCTCGCTTCGTGTGCGCTTGTAAAATTTATATTTTAAAGGCTCATTATTACAGTTTAGTATTTCTCTGTAATGTAGAAAAGTGTTAGCCATGTTACTTATAACATTCTTACTCAGCTCTGGAACTCAAACCATTTTCTGATGCCCCCCAAAATATATATATAATTAATAAAATTAATATCAAAAACATGCGACTAGTTGACAAATGACAAACTAACAACTACTAGTCGACTAGGTAAATCTTTAATCAGGGGCAGCCCTATTGCGACTGAATATTCTTAAGAATTAAAAGTTCATTGCTTAAAACGGTCTTAAAATGACAATAATATAGTTTAATCGCAATTTTTTCTGGGACAATATATCATCCAACAAAAGTAGTTATCGTAACAGGCCTAACTTAACTATTTTAATAGTGTCTAAAAGACAGCAGCAAACTTAACAAGAATTGGGTCCATTCCCAATATCTGGCTTTTCTAATTGCGTTGGTCGCATAGAGTTAAAATGACAGCTGACAAGATTCTCAAATAACATAACATTTAACAACATAACATATATCAGCGCATATAATGCATGAAGGAAATGTGAGAGAAGAAAGTGAGAGAGAGAGAGAGAGAGAAACTACTGCACAGATCCTCACTTGGGACTTCAGTCATAGAAGTAAGTAAAAATTAATCAAAATCTGGGTCTGCCTGCCATGTTCCCATGGTGCCTTCACAGCTCACGCTTCACACATCATAGCAAATGTCTTTTCAGCTCTGAGCACCGAGTGGGAAAAAAAATCATGCTTTCACTTATGTACAAGAGGTTATTTGGGCATTTACATTCATCAAAACACAACACAAACGCATTTGTGAAACAGGTCGTTTGACAAACTGTTTAACTGTTCAGGTGAATAATAGAGAAAAGCAGACTTAGCTGCCAGCAATTACAAAGAACAAACAGATAAGCGTTAAGATCCAACAAGATTCTTATTTAACTTCATTTTGATTAAAATATACTCTTCAAATGCCTGGTGTTTTCTAGACGCTTTTTCAAAGAATTATTCTTACACCCCCTTCAGTAACGGTAATTCCCCAAAGCTGTAATTATATTTGAACGAGTGTTGCAAGAAATGATGACATCAAGAATGTTTAAATCGAACCTCTTGTTCACTGGCAATACAAATCTTGTTTAAACATTCATGTAGGATTCAAGAAAACTCACCAATCTTCTGGTTGAAGATTTTGTCAAAGGTCAGTTCATCCCTTTCCTCCAGGTACTTCTGCATAACACTTCGAATACTGTGTGAATAAATGAAAAAAAAACAAAGAATGGATTATGATTTGATCTTAGTTCTTAATCCCTCCATCTCACCTAAGAAAGAGACAGCTGGGTTTGAGTCAGTGTTTCCTACACAATTCAGCTCTTGCAGCAGGGGGAAATGCTCCATTAACCCCCCACCCGGGTGGCAATGCGCTTTGGAGGGAATACAATTTGTAATACAAAGAAATTCTAAAATTTAAATATCACGCAGGGGCTATTTTTCTCACTGCTTACCTCCATTTTTATTTTTGTTTGTTTGTTTTAAATATACAGTCTCCATTACAGCCCTTCTCTTCAGTCACTTGTTTCCCAGCATGATGTGATGCAGTCATGTGCTGACTAACATTATGTTCTTGTTCTTGGCAGATCCCTTTGACAAATACTCAGTCACCATTCACTGTCACTGCATCTTACTTTACATACAATAAAAGTGAATGGTGACTAAACCTAACATTTTCCATAACATCTCCTTTTAAGTGCAATGGAAGAAAGTCATACAGGTTTGCAACAACACGAAGGTGAGTGAGTGATGACAGAATTTTCATTTTTGACTATCACTTTAAGAGTGCAAGTCAATACTCAACAGTTCCATTAAAATTGTCAGTTTAATGTTGACAAAATGAATTAAAACTTTTAACAAATTAAATCTTGAGAAACTTGCTTATATAATATGCATATTAAAGATAGACTGATAATATTTTCTTATTATGTAGCCTATATTATTAATATTATAGTATTAATATTACTATATTATTATTGTTTATGTACATTTTATATTTATTAAATCTGCTAGAGAGATGAGAGATATAGCCTAATAGCTGTTTAACTGTTTCTCTTCACCCTGCAGCTGAGCAGTTCTGGTTGCATACAAGGCATTATTTATTTATTTATTGCACTATTTCTGCCTTTCTTTGTGCTGTATTATGATGGAACACCACAATATGAAAGCTGGTAATACTAGATTGCCCCAACGTCGCACACTTGCAGTGCTGCCAGCTTTGTTGATTATAAACAGGAAAGATTTAACTCGTCGCTCACTTACAGAGAGAGTCGGTACAATGCCATTCTCATGTCATATGAACAGGTTTATAGATCTGTAACATCTTAAAGGTGCAATATGTAATTTGGTTTTTTTGCCAATGTGTGAACGGCTTGTAACGCAACTTAAAAAGTGAGTCCTTCCCGGACTTCCTAGGTTGCCTATTAAAGCCTGTAGACTGATTTTCATGCGGAGGGAGCGGGTCGCTTTTGCCAGGAAAATCCAAAGGATGTGACATTTATGCGCACTCCCGAGAGCCTTGCCTCAGACAGTAATAGCTTCTCTTCCACTATTCAACAGCGACAACAAACTGCAACACTAGGTAACGTTATCTTAGAGATGGAATCCAGCAAACGACCGGCTCCCAGCACAACGCCGACTCCTACACAAACACTGAGTTAAGCCCAAAAAAAAAAAAAAAAAAAAAATTATCTATTGAATCCCGTCTGGCTAAGCAGGAACGTGATCACAGTCGAGCGAAAACTAGAGTGAACATCGGCAGGGCATTTCATTCCTGGAGGGACCTTCGTTCCGTTTTGGGGATCAAAACCAACCCTGAATTGCCTGCTAACGCTGACAAACTGCAAGCTACCTTGCTTCGTAACTTTCAAAATAATTTCAACGATCTTCTCTTTATACTAAAAGTCAGTTATACAGAATAAATTTAAGCAGATACCCTGGTTTCTTGATCGTAGTACAACATATGAAATACAAAATATACAATAGTGCAACATAACTGCAGTGCAACAGTAAACTGTCTGGTATAGTTCAGTAGTATGTAGCTGTATGTGTGTATCAGTATGCTATGTTAGCTGATAAGTAGTTTTAGTTTCGTCTCAAAGTTTGTAGTAAAACAATCATAACTGTGTAATTTTAATCATGCTACTTCATCTTTCAGCATGATGCCGATGAATCATGTTCAGCCTCTTTGTATGTTACGTTATTGTTTTGGTCAATGCTCGCTCACTCGTGTACCTATGGAGTGTGTGCACGAGCGCGAGCAGAAAACACTGGTATGAGTGCTCGTGGGAGTCTTGGAGGTATTTTCATAAAGTCACCCTCCCAAGCTGCCCTTCCAACCCAATCCCGGCCTTAGTTTTGGTCTCTCCAAAACCACCTGCTCAATTCTCCACCCATCACTTCCCAAAGGAGGGCACTGTTGGGCTGCTCTGGGAGAGGGTGATAATGAGAAGCAAGTTTGGGAGACTGAATCAATTAGCACCCCCTCCATGGGCTCATTATCACCCAACCACAGCCCTGCCGAGTCAGGGTGCAGGTCAGGGGAGATACAGGTGTCCCCGAACACGCTCCTACAATCCTGGATCAGACACTGGCACCCCCGTAGTGAGTGACCTGACATATTATCGAAAGCAGCCAGTGCTGATGTCTGGAGTACTATAAATAAAGTTGGAAGTTTTATTGAATTTTCACAGTATATTTGCCATAATTTTTCTGACAAAAGAAAATATTGTGCATATCCATATGTGAGAGCATTAAAGGAATGTTCTAGGTTTTAATACAAGTCAAGTGCAATCAACAGCATTTGTGGCATTATGTTGATTATGACAAAAAATTATTTTGACTCGTCCATCGTTAAAAAAAGACAGCTTATTTGGAGTCGTTTGGGGCGCGGTGACACACGGCCCTCTCACATGCCTAATTGTCGACAGCGTTGTACCACTGGAATTTATCCTTTTCGTCCGACGAGCTGCCAGATTTAGAGTGCATTCTGTACCTTTAGATACTGAACCCGCAGTTTTTTCAGCTGGTCACATCATTGCTCAATGGTTCTTTGGTATCCACGAGCACGAAGGTAGTTGCAAATGTGACCAAATATCTCGGAGTTCTTGTGTGTTGTATCCAGTTGTTCCTGTATACTCTCGTCTGCCCAAATTTCCAGTAAATAATGCACTTATGCCATAGACCAAAGTGATCCCTTTGCTCAGTCGCATCATTGACGTCATATTTCGAGTTCCGTGCTCGGTCACGGTTAGCGATTACACTAGATGCGTACCGTGCCTGAGCCAACTGAACCATGCCTGAGCCCACCTCTTCAAGCGGGCTAAGGCACGGTTCAGTGAGCAATTACACTAGTCAAACGAACTGGACTTTGGGGATCAAAGGGGGATTGCCTAGTGCGAGTACACCTAAAACCCATCTCCAACTCTCACTGTAATGACAAACAGCTGTTAGAGACAATCATTGCCAGGTGATGATCCTTACCGTTCTCATCTCCTGATCTCGCTTTCCATTCACAAGCCGGCGCTCAACCACGCCCCCACCACCACAATAATGTTTACATCTTTTGGCTTAACTTAAAGTTCCCTCAAAGTTTCAGCTCTCTACCACTTATGGTTTGGTCTGCATGATCAGTTTTAGGGCTGAATAATAATAAAAATAAAAATCCTTACAATTACAATAGGGTTTCAGCCCTTCGGGCTTGAACCCCTAATAACAACAAAAAGGAAAACATGATTTGGTAAAGAATAAAACAGATTTCAGAAGGGCGCTACTTAAAAACACTTAAGCAATAGATCCTTGATTGAGAAACACTTGAAGGAAACATGGATTTCTTTTAATGTATTATTTACTTTGAATAGTAACTTTTTAAATAGGCTAAACAGGTGTGTACAATAGCACATTGTCATATTAGCATATTTATGCTGTGGTACCAAAATTGGTATCGAGAACCGTGAAATTTCACTGGTATCGGTACAGACTACTGACATTTAGGTACCGTGACAACACTATAACAAATAATGTTATATTTAAACATTTCAAATATATTATCTACTCACTTCCCTGCAACAATAAAACCCATGAATGGAGCGCAAAGTGTAGTGCAAGGGTCGGCAACCTTTTTGACGTGGAGTGCCTTTTTTTTTTTCTGGGTCAATGGCTGTTAATGGATTGGTGTTGATTGCTTGTGAACAAAGGAACAGTTATTTAAAGATTAAGGGGAGTTAAAAACACTACTGTACCCTTTTGAATTGGTGATGACTGTTTTGGGCCATGTCCACATTTATCCAGATAAATTTGCTCTCCGTCCACATTGCCGTTTTCAAACGTTTTCCAAAATTTAATTGGCCACACTGAAACATCTGAAAATGCTTAAATCCTCTTACTGCGCATGCGGGGGGAAAAACTGGACTGGCCCTGCATCATTTCCATGTATGGTCTGAAACGCAATTGTCCTCGTGTTCCTTCCTTTGCCTTTGAAGGAATGCAAAATGAAGGTTGTACAAAGTAACATTTATCTTTAAAATCTATCTTTGGATAGCAAGAACAACAACGGCGCTACAACATGGGCCGCCATCTTGATTGTCTTGTGTCGAATGGTTCACAAGACTGCATCACATGACAACAATACCTCATTACTTTCAAATATCTCTGTTTGTCCTGTGCACACTACATCGTGAAGATGCCATTTTCAAATTTAACTACTTGCGAGAGCATTTTCGATAAGCTCAGTGTGGACGAAAGGCTAAAACGTAGCGAAATTAAGGCGTTTTCAAACTAAACCACATTAGTGTGGACATGGCCTGATATTTGTGGTTTATGGTGCAGCTGGGCTTAAGTAAACAGTTTGATACATTCAGATTCAATGTGTTTCACTGACTTTGATGCTATTGGTTTTTTGTGTTTGTTGTGCATTATGCGCAAACCATAAAATATAGTTTTTGTTGTTGTGGAGCTGGTTCATTCTCTCCTATGAATGAGTTTCAAACATATATGGCTGTATTCGAGGGGTTCTACGATGTTGGCCAATCATAACAGTGGTCGTTTATTGAGGTTTCAGTCTTAACTAATATTATAAGTGGACCTCAGGTAAAACAAAAAAATTAGAAAAGAAATGTATGACATGACCCCTTTAAAGACAACATGTTTTACCAAGGCAGTGCATTCATATTATATCATCTGGCCTACATTATTATGAAACATTAACTGGCCTATTAGCATCTCAAAAGTGGTATCTAGTACAAAACCACTAACTAATGGATGCAATTTAAATGCAGGATGGCACAGTTGCTGAAGATATTGTATTTGACCACAACATCCTCTACCCGCACTCTCTCTCTTTCAAGTGAATCGCCCAGATGCATTCATCTCTTTCTCTGTCTGTCTGAAATCTCATCAGTTGTGTCCCACGGTCCATCCCCTTTCAACGTCTACGTGACTGAAAAAATCTCCAGTCTCTTCTACCCGTCTCGCTGTCAAACAATTCTGCTGGCTCCCCCCAGCTCCTCAAACACTTCCAGTCATGCTGTCAAAGTCTCACCTCTTTGCCAGCAGTCTCAGGACTGGCCCGAGGAGAATGTAGCAGAGCAGCGCTATCTCTAAGCCGCAACTTTCTCTGCCGTTAAGTGACAAAGTACCTTCTACTTATTAACGTCCTTCCCTTCTTAAATTGCTTTAATGTTCTATAAGCTTACTTTTATACAAACTATCCTCCCTAATAGTTCACCCAAAAATTCAGTATTCTGAATTCTGTAATCATTTACTCACCCTAATGTTGCTCTGAAAAAACAGATCGGATTGGCCAATCATACCTAGATTCAGGGCCGTTCTTTTTGTAATTGCAGCATGCTCAAAATCACTACTACTCTAATGAATGAGCACTTGCTCAGCCCTCAAAGCATGACACTGTGGCCACAGGAGGGTGAGTTATTACCAATTCAAATGATTGTTGGTGCCAGACGGGCTGGTTTGAGTATTTCTCTAACTGCTGATCTCCTGGGATTTTCACACACAACAGTTTCTAGAATTTACTCACAATGGTGCCAAAAACAAAAAACATCCAGTAAGCAGCAGTTTTGTGGACGGAAATGCCTTGTTGATGAGAGGTCAACGGAGAATGGCCAGACTGATTCGAGCTGACAGAAAGTCTATGGTAACTCAGATAACCACTCTGTACAACTGTAATAAGCAGAATAGCATCTCACAATACACAACTCATCGAACCTTGAACCGGATGAGCTACAACAGCAGAAGACCACGTCTGGCACTTTATTAGGACCACAGTAGGGCTGGGCGATATATGTAAAAATATTTTAATGATAATTGCATTAAAAAATATCGCGAATTCCAATTACATCGTAAACCCACCTGCCGAGGGTAAGTGAATTTTTGTTTTGCTCTATTCATTTTGCTTTAAACATTTAATTAATATATTGAAACACAAAAAACTTAAGACATTTCTAAATTCAAATTGCACTTTAAACTAAAAGAAAAAAGCATTAAAATCATAAAAAATCTTATTTAACCACCTCCCCAAATCCAAACATTTACCGTCTCCAACGGCCCCATTTGCCATCAAGTAAGCCTCCTTCAATGACACCAGATGGAAAATTACTAACAGCCTACAAATTTAGTCTTTGTGACTAACAGCATTTCTTGTCATGTGTCACTCAGAGACATCTTACAGGTCATCCACCTGTTGCGGGTAGATGAGCAAAATTACCTGCGCATGAAATACATTCGGAGGAGGAGCTCGCTAACTGGATTCAGCCTCGTTAAATTTGGCGGGTGCTAGTTTAACACTGGTCACGTTTTAATATATTTTCCGACTTCCCAGATCCATGGTTTTGCCATTTCCTGATATTGTCAATCATGTCTGTTCGGAATCGGCATCATGATCTTTGCAAGACATCGTCGATATCCGATTACAATGTCCTATCGCCCAGCCCTAGACCATAGTGTTAATAAAGTTTTCAGTGAGTGTATATTGCTTAACAGATTATTAGTTAAAACTACAGTACATTCAAAAAGTTATGAAAGTTTGATTAATATACTCTATTTTCATATATATCGGAATGTTTATGAAATAATACTGCCTTCACGTGCTATCAGAATTATCGTAAATACAAGTTTCCCCATTCGGAATTTGCACATGAATGACCCCTCAAGTCGTAATTACGACTGGAAAACTCTCAAGATAATTTTGATACCAGAGTCGTAAACTTTCAATACAGCAGAGGAGACTACGGTTTCTGTAATGAATTTAAAGTTTTATTCATTTTTCTAAGTACAGCTATTTGTTATTGCTTGCCGTTTCGTTCACATTCATTTATGTATATCACCAACCATTTGATGCACGTTGTACATTTTTACACTGTAAAAATAGCTTGTATTTGACCAAAATTCCATTATTGTCAGCAAGCTGAGTAATATTTTTGGTGTCAAAATAAAGGTTCCTCAAGAAATATATAAGAATTAAAGTTTTTTCTGACAACAAAGCACTTGAACGCTACATACTCGTAATTACCACTTCAGAAGTGGGAAGTATGATAATTTCAATAGCACATGAAGACAGCATAATATGTTACTGAAACAAGTGAATTTGAAAAAGGTTTATCATAGAAAGTCCTAGAGTCCTTTGTCAAGTATATTCTTTGTTTCTGATTTCTTTTGTAATTTTTAATGCTTGTGCATCTATATGTTGTGAGTGACAAATTATTAGTTAAGTCAATTAGTTGACTGTGCCCCTAAAAGTTTACTCTTAGTGGCACGAGCGTTCCTACACAATAATGTTAGAGTAGAGCTGTCTCAGTGTCATGAAACATGCAGGGTCTCCAGGGCTCTAAATCTCTCAGTCACTCATCCCAGTGCTATTTTGTGAGAACTCCGATTTAAATCAGAGATGTATGTTTGTCGCAATACAACAGACGCAATAACAGCACAGCGTCTTCACGCATTTACCTAATAATAAGTGATTTGTGTTACAACAAAACAGCGATGACGGTTAACAAATAAGTACTTTGTACATTGAGTAAGTTAGCTTTAGTGTGAACTTGTAAATATTAAGTAAATTCAACATTTGTACTCATTTCAAACATTTAAAACTTAATGCTCTAGCTTAAAAATATTATTTTAGATTGTTTGTTACCTTTACAATGCATCATGTGTCAATCCTAAAGTTTTCAGGTAAATTTCACAGGTTAATGATATAAAATTTTTACTTAACTCTTTAATGCTTGTGTTCCCAGAATACACCGGGTTTGAATAATTAATGAGCTTGCATGGTTTCACTGTTTGCAAGTTGATCTACAACATTTTTATTGTTGATTTTGTTGTTACATTTGGTAACTTCTTGTTTTGTGAAGTCTGAAGTTCATTTTCTACTTATAATTACCTATTGATCTGTTACCATCATCTTGTTTTGAGCACCAAGTGTTTAGGCCTGCGTGCGTGCGCAGCTCTGGATCTTGTTTCTTTTGCCTGTAAAGCAAGGTGATGTTGTCTAATAGACTACATAGCATGCATTAAGCTTCCCTGTAGAAGGCTTCCGTGTGTCATGTGGTACATGACTAAGAATGTTAAAAGCATTGAAATGCAAGTACACTTTTAAAAGCATGGCTTAATTCAGTGCTACATTGCTTGAGTAAACTGTACCAAAAAAATTTTTTTTACTTGAAATGGAATATTGCAAGGCCACCAAGAATTGTCTATAGCTTTTACTTGATAATATGGTCTTTTAAATTTACTAGCAATTTCTTTTTTTTATTATTGTAAACCCCACTCCAAATTGTTTTCAGTGTGGAGCATATTTTGAAAGTATATCTACTGTGTGTGATGCTCTCATTGTGTTTACTGGTTGCCAGTAGGTCACAGTCACCTTTGATAGTGAAAAAAATAATTATTCATAATTGGTTTCAATTAAAATACATGTTAGCATTTCATTGGGCACTTTAAAAATAAATATTGTGATCAGATTGGTATCGGCCAATCACAGTGATAAAATATCACTGATTGGTATCGGACTCAAACTGCCTGATTGGTGCACCTCTAGGATTTTGGAATTTCTTTTTATATGTCTATTTTTTATACTACAAACATAAAAAAAAAATTAGGCCTATAAATTTTATACAACGTAGTACATTTATGAAATCAGTTTTCCTTATCTGTATTCTCATGCTCATGACCGATATGCTGATGGTTTTATTTGGTCAATAACTGGCCGATAATTATTGGTGGTAGATACATCGGTGCATTCCTAGTAAAAAGTAAAGAAGAGGAAATTTTATTATAATATACATTCTTTATATTTAGTGTTCCGCAGAACTAAACAAAGTCACAGATTTTTCATATTTGGGTGATCTACTCCTTTAGGTTGGATCATCACTGCATTCGCAGGGAGATATCAATAAGATTCTTTAGTAATGCTTACTGAACAATGACAAATAAGTGCTAGAATGTCAAACAAGGATAGTTTGACGTTAAATGGCTTAACTGTTCCAGGGACGTGTTAGTCCGAAGGTGTAGCTGGGAGTGGCATGGCATTTATGGAGCCTGTAATAATGCTAATAATGGGGACAATTATGTCAATGGCTAATGCTTTCACTCGATCTGTGGTAATGCCGCTCTGCTGTGGACTACAGTAATCTTTTAGAGCAAACAGCCACTAAAACAGACTAATTACATTGAGGAGCGGATGTATGGCTTTAGCACTTTGCCGAATGTAAAAGCGAACTTCTGTTAGTGTTTCAGATTTGTACCCACCATCATCTGGGGAAGCTAAATAGCCCATTGGCACATGTATCACTTCGGCCCAGAGAGAGACTTTTATATTAACCATGGCGTAGGAAGCAAGATGAGTAACCATAAATGAATCTCGCCCCTAGTTTACTCTGCCTGTGTTCTGATGCTGGCAGACTTCTGTCTTGGTCACACACACAACAAATGGCCTATCGCGAACACTTCATGTTCCTTAAAATACATACAAATCAGTCGCTGAATGCTACAGCATGTTTATATAGTCTAAAAACAAAAAAGGCAAAGAGTAGCGATTACAGTCACCAAGTATACAACAAGCTCTCTAAATTGCACATCATCCAAAAACCTAATAAAATTAAGCACTTAAAATGTTGATGTAGAGGATCAGAACCAAATATAATCTTGGTTCAATCCAATTTAGACCCATTACGTCATTCGAAAGATAATTTTAAATTCTGTCTGCATGCAACAGAATATTCAAAACCAATAAGCCAAAGTCATGACTGCTGACATAAAGGTTCCTGTATGCAACTGTAAGTGTAACAAACAAAAAAAGCAATACATTGAAAGATCATGCAGTCTATGTCATAATGTGCCTCAGTGTTTCCTACAGAATTAAGATCTGCCTGCCCCCCCCATATTATATTATTTTATACTATATTATTTATTATATTTGTATTATATATAAGTAACATTTTAATTTGTACATTTTAAAAAAAAAAAATATTGCAAAAGTGTATCTGTTGCTAGCTACACTGTCAATATGAACATTGAACAACACTGATTTAGTAAGCATTGTCACGTGCTTGTCCTTTGGACAAGTAAATTGGTTATTCACTTGTCCTAGTAAAAAAGTAACTTGTCCGGTATATTATGATACATTATCACAATGCACAAAATTTTAGTAGTCAGTAATTGAATTTGATGATTCTTGATACAAGCTTCAATACAACAACAAATAATAACACTGACTAATTTGTTAACTATGTGAGAATTGTTTCAAGTCCTCAAGTAATTATTCAAGACTAGTGAACCATCAGTAAAAAGTAAACAGCAATAAAAACAGCAATTAACAGAAATAGATTAAAATAGAAAAAATAAAAATTAAGAAAACAGTGCTTATTTAATGCTTTAAAAATTTTAACAGCAGTTACAAGTATTCAAGTAAACATTCAGAATGAAATGCAAAATGAAATTACTACTGGTCTTCACTCTAAGCTACTAAAGTTATCCAGTCAAGAGCAGTGAGTGGTTTTCTCGTTTTCTTGTTATGGTTGTTTGATTATTATAATGACACACTAGACAGTAGCAGGTCTATTAGCTTACATTTACACTTACAACTCCGACAGTTTGATACAAATCTGCTTTTCCCCCACTGTTTACGTTCAACTTAGGAATAACTCACTGTGTTTACATGAATACCTCACCAAGACAGGCATTTTGGCGGAATTTTGAAATATATTTGACCGTTCAGGCGCTTATCCGCATCACCACGAGTGTTCTCGAAACACACGTGCATGTTCAGCACACACACATAAGTCGATCGCTAGTGAATACAGTTATGCACTCTGGATTATTAAGAATATTAACTTTATAATATGTGCCACAGACCTAGACAATATCACAAATATAGCTGGTAATTTTTCATTATGGAAGTTTTATTCAGGCAATTTGTCTGGCCAAATTTAAAAAACAAGCGTTAATGTCGAGCCCTAATCACAAATGTCTTATAATAACTAATAACAAAAACCCTATTATTATTATTATACAAGTAATATTTCTCTAATAATTTCCTAATTTGTTTGTGGCATTGCAATGGGATCTGGTTAAACAAATGCAGCAATTTTCTGTGTGAAGTCGCGTTAACAAAAGCCTTTGAATGAGCACCTGTGAATTCCAATACGGTGAAATGCTCTCATCTCCGCTTCTGTCAACAAAAAAACCTGCTGTTATGTTATGGTGTTACGTTTGCAATTTGTAATTGTATAGTAACTTGTAGTGTCCAGTTAAAGTGAATTTAGAGCGCTGTAAATACAATTGAATGCAACACATCCGTTATTATGTGCATGAGATGAGATTTGTGGAGGGAGCAGACAGAACCAACTCACGTGCGCTCAGAACTGAGCTCCGCAGAGCAGCGCGTGGCATGTGACTGTTTGCTTGATTAAATCACAGCCCTTTGCAGTTTAATATTCATAAGGTCATGTCTTGATTTCCATTTTATTTCAATGGATCGTTCAGCCCTACACAATGCAATAGAAAAACTTGTTGTTTTTCAATATTTCACAGCACGTGTTCTTTTTATCTCATCACACTGAATTCAGCCTGCAAGCTCACAACTTGAGTATCATTCTCTTGCCGTGGCGCTGAAAATTCTGTAGCAGTGGAACGCCACTGCTGAATAGCGGTGCAGGAAACACTGATGTGCCTGGGAAAAGTATTCTGTGGTGTCTAAACTACTGGCTTACTTTAAACTTGTTTTACCACTGAGAAACACATTTGCTCAAAACTTAGCAGCCTATATTTAAAAAAAAAAAAATACTGTATTGCTACCAGTGGCGTAGCCAAGGGTGGTCCAGGGTGGGCCTGGGCCCACCCAGAATATTAGAGATTATTCTATGACTTCAAATATATATTTATAAAAAAAGTCTAAATTTATAAATTCAAATTTCTGAAAGTGTGAAAGAACTGTTTGAATGTGTCGCTTCTCTGTTGTTAACCAAAATTTGGTTAAAAAAACTTGGCCCATCCATTTTTACTGAGGCCCACCCAAAAGTAATTTCCTGGTTACGCCCTTGATTGCTACCTTTGCACTTTTAACAAGCCTTATCTGTTTACCTGCAAACAATACTTGCAACTAAACTGAAAGATCACAGATCACTTAAGTGTTGTAATACTTTAGAAACTTAAAAGGAATATTACAAGTTAAGCAATCGACAGCATTTGTGGCATAATTCTGATTACCACAAAAAATAATTCTGGCCCGTCCCTTCTTTTATTAAGGTTACAGAGAGGCACGTACAAAATAAGTAAATGGGGCCATTTTTGGAGTATTTAAAAGGCAGAAATTTGAAGTTTGTAATTTTATAAAAGCACTTACATTAATTCTTCTGTAAGAACTTGCACTTACATTTATTCAGGGATGCAAACTGGTGAGAGGTTATAAATAATGTGATAGTCATAGCAGGTGTTACAAATGCATATTTTCCTTTGATTTGTTTGTTGTACTTATAACATTTTGTTTTATTTAAAGCTTTTTTAAGCATTTAAACTTAAAGTATCCCTTTCAAGTGATTTTAATAAGGAAAATGTATACAATTTTACCGAACAAATTGGGTAAATTAGCTTCAGAAAAGGTGACTTTAGCTGAAAGGTGAGCAGTTTGCATCCCTGTTTATTATTCTGTTAAAACAGGTATTATTTGAGCTGAAAAGTTGTTTAAATTGTTGTTTTTACCGTCATTTTGGGGTTTACAGCATTGTCATCATGGCAACAAAGTAAAATTGGATATAATTTTACACAAAAAAGATTAGAAAGTAATTTTATCACACTAAAATCATGTTAACATGCATACTGTTTACGACTTGTGGGATCACTTTTGAAACAATGAGTATTTCGTATATTTTATTAAACTTAACTTGCATTGAACACAGATCACTGCTTTAATAATGTTCCAACTACTGTAATTCCACAAAGTCCAAGCTATATTGAGACACATTTATGTGTAAACTGTACAATAAAACCTTCTTTGTGTTGAACTACAGGCTATACATTGTAAACTGACAGTCGTATCACCATAGTAATCCCATGGGATGTGCAAACTATGAAATGTGAAATACTACTACCATTTGCTGGCCTATAGGCCTCAGTCTGTTACCAAAAGCAGCCCTTAAATTCATTTACAATGTATGGGGCAGTAAGTGGACAAAAAACTACACAAGCAGTGACAAAAGAGTCAATTTAATTACCTTTCCAGGTTTTGGACTGTGCCCTTAAAAAAAATCCAATACACACAAGGGGCTCTTTACATGATATCTGAGAGTACAGGTACCATCAACCCCAGCTATTAAAAGTCACCATATTGAATTATCTGTGTAATAGCTAAAACACATGCTTTAAGATATTGCTTTAACCTTCCCAAAGCCTAACCATTAAACACAAGCACACAACAGAGAGCATTTGTATGCCCTGTTGAGTATACTGGACAAAAAATAAAGTCAATTTCAACCTGTTTGCAGTGAGTATCTCCCTCAACCTGGTGCAAATCTACAGGTGATGAGAGCCAGAAGGCCTCAGTAAGTACTGAACAATCTTATAAAACCCTAAACACTGCACAAAAAAAAAATTTTTTTTAAAAATGGTCAAACTGGCCAACCCTTGCTGTACCAGAAAAGGTAATACCATGTTACATTGAAATATTCCATGGTACTGAATAAACATATTCATCATATTAAATGAATATTCCGTGATCAATACAAGTGAAGCTCAGTCGACAGCATTTGTGGCATAATATTGATTACAACTATTTATTTGGACTTGCCTCTCATTTTCTTAAAAAAAAAAAAAAAAAAAAAAAAACACAAAAGTCTGAGTTAAGGGGCGGTCACACTAGGCTTTGAGACCACAGTTTTTCTTCCTACAATGCAACGGACCAGGATATGATGTCATGATGTCAGGACTTCTGGTGTAAGTAAATAATTCAACACAAAAAAATGAATAATATTAAAAATTTTCAAATTCATTGTCTATTCACTTTCCTGCAACAATAAATCTCACAGCTTTGAAATATGTATCCTCTGAACTGAGCCAAGAGGTGCACCAAGCTTGAACTTTAGTGCGCAGCGTAGTACGAAATTTCTTCGCATGAGCTTTCGTTTCAGGTCTGCTGCATTTGGATGCGTTTGAATGGAAGTGAACTGAGCTTGAAGTGTAGTGTGACCGCCCCTTTACAGTGAGGCACTTACAATGGAAGTCAATGGGGGCCAATCCATAAACGTTAAAATACTCAGTTTTTTTTTTTTTTTTTTTTTTTTTTTTTAAGTATAGCCACAAGAGGTAAAGAATATGCGTGTTAACATAATTTTCATTTGATAAAATCACTAAATAACCTTTTCTGTTTAAAGTTTTATCTAATTTTACAACTTCGTTGCCATGATGACGTAGTCAACAAACCGTAAAATGACTGTAAAAAGTATGATTTAAACAACTTTACAGCTCAAATAATACATGAGTTTTAACAGAAGAATTAATGTAAGTGCTTTCATTAAATGATAAGCTTAACATTTCTGCCTTTAAACCCTCCAAAAATTGGCCCCATTCACTTCCATTTTAAGTGCCTCACTGGAACTTCGATTTTTGCTGCTGCTGCTTCTTTCTTTTTCTTTTTTAGAAATGGAGGAACGATTCTAAATTATTTTTGTGGTAATCAACATTATGCCAGAAATGCCGTCGATTGAGCTTAACTTGTATTGAACCCTTAACTTGTATTGGCACTTCAAAGAATACCATAGCACTCCTCCAAACCCAATTGATAGTTTGTGTAATTATTATAGGCCTATTCGGTATTTATGGTGCATGTCTCCAAATTATTGTAGTATTTATAGTACATACCCCTAAAACCATAATTCCTTGTCAGAAAACTACCATGCCAGTTTACTTTAGTTTAAGGCAAGCAGTAAACAGCAAATTCTGTATTGACATACGAACAGACCATTGATGTGGATGGTGACTGAGAATTTCTGGCGAACAAGCCGTTAAACAGACATCTATACAATAGAATAAAGCGAAAAGTGAGGCGAAATGTGGCCGAAATTAAAAAAAGCAACATATTGGCGTGACAAACTGCCACCTCAGAGTTAAAATACTGATAATAAACGCATAAATGTCTCAATTTAATTCGTTTCGCTTACCTGGGTTCGGGAAGGATGATTTTCTTGCTCGCTCGGGCCGCTGGAGTCGATTTACTCTTCTCCATCGCCATCAGGTAGCTGACATCGGCGAGCACCGCTTCTAGGTCCGCCATCTTCGAGCCCTCTGGGTCGAACCGTGTCGCTAACGGTACCAGAACCAAACGTGAGAGGATGCGCGCGCGCGGGGAGCGGCGGCGCGCAGGCGGGTGGACTCAGCACGAGACGAGCGCGGGAGCTGAGGCGGTGATGATGATGCGCGAGAAAGGCGCGAACATCGGGTTTTATTTATAATTTCCTTTTATTGTCGTTTTTCCCCCGCAGAGTCTCTCAGAAATCAGAGTAGAAGAAGAAGAAGAAGAAGAAAAAAAACTCAAAATGGAAAATCTAACAGGGTCGTTTTCGTTGAAGCAACGTCGCCCTCAGGTCCGCTATAGCAGCAGAAATTGCTTATTGTTTTAGAGAGGAACAATAGATGTGCATGGCATCCCCTTCAGGTCCGGAAATTTCCAAAATAATAAGATCAAGCCCCACAACGTCAAGAAAAAGCTCCTCTAATCAAAAACAACTGCGCCCAAACCAACGCAATCCCGTTAAAATCAATAAGCACGTTGGTATAGAAAACACCGCTTTAACGAGGGGACGAAGTAATATCTTTAAGATATTAAAATATAAAAAGCAAGCCAGCTCCCAGTGTGAAAATGGACGACTTGCATGCGCCGATATTTTGCAGCGGTCCCCTGTTTAAATAGCTGACAACAAACAAGCAAATAATGATGATATGTATCCTCTTCTTCTTACAAGGCGGAAAGATGGAGGAAATCTGAAGCCCAATGGTTAGATAAACATAAATAATGGCTATCGATGAGACACGGGTTGGATTATCTCCTGAATATACAAAAAAGATGCAAGAAACCAGCTGATCTGGTTAAGTATGCGGAAAGATCTAAACAGCATATGCATATATATTTATATCTATCCTAGTCATATCACGAACACATCTCAGTTTTGTGGCTTGATGATTGAGATCTGTCCCTCTTCCTCTTTGGTCTTGCAATGAAGCTCCGATTTCACATCTAATTAAAGGGCCAAAATTAAAGTCTAATAATCAATTAAACTGGCAGATGTGTTTGTTTGAACTCAAATCTGCGTTTAAGCACATTGCTATGTGAAATGCCTCTTAAAATGTGTTCGTCAGCTTGTTAATGTATTTATAAAATGAGATATGTGCTATAATGGTGGAAATATCGCTCTACTGTAACCTACAGATATGGGGGTGGAGGGGGGGCTAGAAAAGGAACTAAGCAAATGTAAACGAAAGCAATCCGAGTTTCCTTTTTCTAAAAAAACAAAAAAATGTGATGGTGCCACAAAACGTGGTCCAGTGAAACTGCAAGGCAGAAACATGCACAAAAACAGTTTAAATGTTTGCTATGAAATGTCTGCGTTAGATCTTGCGGAACTTCATATGTACGGCTGTGCGTCTCAAACTCAAGCGTGTATGGACGAAACTGAGTTTCATAAGAACAACACGACGTGGCTTTTAACCCCAAAATGCTTCTTCACGACTCGTTCTGGAGTTTTCAATGTGCGTTCCCCCAGGACACTGTTTTGATTTTGATTTCTCGATGTTATTGACGAAAGAAACGACTCTTTTCTTTTCCATCCGTGTTTGGGTCGCAGATCCAAGTGTTCGTCTCTTCCGACATCGTTCAACAAAAACACAATATCCGTCCACATAAAACCCTTCCGTCCGATTCAGTTCAGTTCCTCCTCTTGGTATTTCCCTGTGGTTAATCCAGATGGGAATATATTACTATTTTATCTCTTTTTTTTTAAGTGCTTGGTGTTCAACGGCGCGTCGTGAAATGAAATTCAGGCTCTTCTCAGACATACACTTCCTCCCAGCGGTCGATCCGACGCAAAACCCGGCACTGGAGTAGCAAAACCAGGCACTGGAGTAGCAAAACCAGGCACTGGAGTAACAAAACCAGGCACTGGAGTAGCAAAACCAGGCACTGGAATAGCAAAACCAGGCACTGGAATAGCAAAACCAGGCACTGGAGTAACAAAACCAGGCACTGGAGTAGCAAAACCAGGCACTGGAGTAGCAAAACCAGGCACTGGAATAGCAAAACCAGGCACTGGAGTAACAAAACCAGGCACTGGAGTAGCAAAACCAGGCACTGGAGTAACAAAACCAGGCACTGGAGTAGCAAAACCAGGCACTGGAGTAACAAAACCAGGCACTGGAGTAACAAAACCAGGCACTGGAGTGGCAAAACCAGGCACTGGAGTAACAAAACCAGGCACTGGAGTGGCAAAACCAGGCACTGGAATAGCAAAACCAGGCACTGGAATAGCAAAACCAGGCACTGGAGTAACAAAACCAGGCACTGGAGTAGCAAAACCAGGCACTGGAGTAACAAAACCAGGCACTGGAGTAGCAAAACCAGGCACTGGAGTAACAAAACCAGGCACTGGAGTAACAAAACCAGGCACTGGAGTAGCAAAACCAGGCACTGGAGTAGCAAAACCAGGCACTGGAGTAACAAAACCAGGCACTGGAGTAGCAAAACCAGGCACTGGAGTAACAAAACCAGGCACTGGAGTAGCAAAACCAGGCACTGGAGTAGCAAAACCAGGCACTGGAGTAGCAAAACCAGGCTCTGGAAAAGCATGACGAGACGGAGCTGTACGTGAAATTACAACTAAAGCCTTGAATCTTTGTCCAAGTTTTATTTGAGAGACTTTTGTGTAAAATATATGTTTCATTTTTCATTTATTCTCCTAAAAGCCTTATATATGTAGTTAATACTTTCTCTATTTATTTATTTTTTATTTTTAAAAAATAAATAAATTACTATTTTTATTTATTTATTAATTTCAGTATATACTTTCTCTTTAAATACAGGCATCAAATATTAAAGGTGCACTTTTGTCTTTGTGTCATCATGGACTTACACTGACACCTAGCGGCTTGGATGCAGCATCATTTAAAATCAATTATTTTCCGTTTCAGGTGCCATTGTAGAAATTTAGGGTGCTTCTCATTTCCTAAATTGTGTGCCCTCGTTTCCTCGCTTATCCATTCTCGAGCCTGAGACTCGGAAACGGATTAAGTCTGCCATCATGAAGGATGCATCAATTCTCTAAATGCACTGCGAGGAGGCGAAAACAGAGGACGGAGGAAGCTTACCGAGGACACTTGAGCGAGGAAACACAGGAGCATCCTATGCGGAAGACTTTTAGGTCAAAGCACCTGACGCACGTATTAATTCTCTTATGCAATAGTTTTAATTCATGTATCACCTTTGCAGTTTAAATAAACCATAATTGACACATACTTCAACAATGCATCTTTAATTATTTGGATTTATTATGAATATATTCATAAATAAAGTTTCATAAGGACGGCAAACGTGCCGGGGTACTGCAGCTTTACAAAAACGTGCTTTGAATTGACGTGTGAAGGCCAATGTATATTTGGGTGCACGCATTGCGGATCCCTTAGATTGCGTCATCAGCACAACCACGCGGCTTAACCGCACGCCACCTAGATTTTTGGTCCTCATCTGCACATGCACTGGCCATTGACTGTACTAAAAGAGTGTCACAAAGCAGTTGTAGTGAGCATGCATCGAATGCTTTCCTATTCGTTCGCGGTCAGAAAAGTATACTCACAAAGGAACTGCAGTCGACCGGGCACGAGGCGATCCGGAACATGCAAAAACGAAGTATTACTGGGCCTTGATTGAGCAGGACATTTAATTAAACAAATATGTCTTGCTCTGATTCCTCCATCCTCATTTCTTTTCCTCGGATCCTTTCCTCATTTCCTAAGAGGGTGGAGCTAGGAAGCGAGGAAAGGAAGCAAGGAAGGGAAACTTGGATGCACAATTTTAGAAATGAGAAGCACCCTTATTATTCACAGTCAGCCATGATTAGTTTAATCAATGAGTGAAAGTGTCAAATAACAGGACAGTTACTGAGATTAACTGAGTAGTATTCGGCTGGTCATATGATTCTAACATGGCAGCCCCCATGTGCGGACCCTCTCCATGTAGAATATAACAGATTTTATAAGGTTACTGATATGACTGGAGTCTTCATTTTAATGTGAGTGGTCATGATTTCCCATATATATTGCAAAATTACAATTCATGTCTTTAAGAGTTAAAGTTTAATGAGAAAAAAATAACTGAGTGTACCTTTAAAAAATAAAGAGCATGAAATTACGAATCCTACTATGGTAAATGATTGCCTTATGCATATTAAGTAGATTGTGCTTATGTTACTTAGTAACCTTCCTCAAGCGCCCTGTCACATTACCTTATAAATATTAATTAGCCAAGCCTTCCCTATAAAAGGATTCTTTCATTCGCCGTCTGACAAACACCCACCTTCCTTGCAACGAATCAGTGAACATCACTTTATGTAATTAATATTCATGACTATCGTAGTAGGATTCTGCTGACTGCAGAATCAGAATGAGCTTTATTGCCAAGCGTTCTCACGTACACAAGGAATTTTTTTTTTTTTGGTGATAGGAGAAACAAGTGCACAAAGAACATTACTGCGAGACAGAATATAAAACAAGGTAAGAGTATAAATAGACATGCAAATACTAGGACATATAACAGAATGGTGTATGTACATGTGCAAGTGGAAATATATGTGTAAGGTAGGGGTATGTACAGTTATTGAATTAAATATGTGAATTTACATATGTACATGAGATATGTATTTGCATTATTACACTATGGGGGAGTCCTGAGACAGTTTAATTGTTCATGAGGAAAATGGCCTGAGAGTAAAAACTGTTCTTGTGCCTGGATGTTCTGGCGCTCAATGCTCTGTAGCACCGGCCAAAGAGGGAGTGGGCAGAGTATTTGGGGTCCAGAGTGATTCTACCTGCATGTTTCCTCACTCTGGAGATGTACAAGTCCTGGAGGGTGGGTAGGGGGGCACCAATAATCCTCTCAGCAGACCTGACTGTCCGTTGTAGTTTCCTTCTGTCTGATTTGGTGGCTGAACCAAACCAGACAGTTACTGATGTACACAGGACAGACTCAATGATGGCCGAGTAGTACTGTGTCAGCAGCTCCTGTGGCAGGTTCAACTTCCTCAGCTGGTGAAGGAAGTACAAACCCTGCTGAGCCTTCTTCACAATGGAGTCTATGTTGGTGTCCCACTTCAGGTCCTGAGAGATGGTAGAGGCCATGAACCTGAATGACTCCACTGCTGCCACAGTGCTGTTCATGATTGGGGGGGGGTGCAGGGGGATTTCTCCTGAAGTCCACTATCATCTCCACTGTTTTGAGTGTGTTCAGCTCAAGTTTGTTGTCGTGACAGCACCAGACAGCCAGCCGATCAACCTCCCGTCACCGTCACGGATGAGGCCGATGACCGTGGTGTCGTCTTCACACTTCAGGAGCTTGACAGAGGGGTCTCTCCAGAGCAGTGGAGAGAGAATGCATCCCTGAGGAGCACCAGTGCTAATAGTGAGGGTCCCGGATATGAGTTTCCCCAGTATCACTAGCTGCTGCCTATCTGTCAGAAAGCTGGTGAACCATCAACAGATTGGGGTGGGCATGGAGGGCTGGATCAGTTTGGTTGAGAGAAGATCAGGCATGATGGTATTGAAGGGTGAACTGAAGTCCACAAATAGGATCCTTGCATAAGTCCCAGGTCCGTCGAGGTGTTGCAGGATATAATGCAGTCCCATATTGACAGCATTGTCCACAGACCTGTTTGCTTGGTAAGCAAACTAAAGGGGCTTCAGCAGGGGTCCATTGATGTCCTTCAGGTAGGCCAAAACCAGTCTCTTAGATGACTTCATGACCACAGACGTGAGAGCGACAGGTCTGTAGTCATTAAGTCCTGTGATTTTGTTTTTTTTGGGGACCAGAATGATGGTGGAGCATTTGAAGCAGCAGTGAACTTCACACTGCTCCAGTAATCTATTGAAGATCTGTGTGAAGATGGGAGCCAGTTGGTCAGCGCAGAGTTTCAGACAGGCAGGTGAAACACCGTCTGGGCCTGAAGCTTTCCTAGTCATTTTTTTCCCGAAAGACCCGGCACACATCCTCCTCACAGATCATAACTGCAGATTGAGTAGCAGGAGGGGGTAGGAGGGGGGTTCCAGGAGATGTTGGTGTGTGAATGAAGTGAAGATCAGAGCAAGGGAGGGGTGTGAGACTGGGCTTTTCAAACCTGCAGTAAAACACATTCAGTTCATCAGCCACTAGTTGACTCTCTACAGAGAGGGGGAGGTGTCTTGTACTTGGTGATGCTTTTCAGGCCTTTCCACACAGATGCAGGATCGTTGGCTGAAAACTGTTTTTTCAGCTTTTCAGAGTATCTTCTTTTAGCCACTCTGATTTCCTTAGTAAGTCTGTTCCTGGCCTGGTTGTACAATATTTTATCCCCACTTCTGTAAGCATCCTCTTTAGCATGATGAAGCTGTTTTCCTGTAAACCATGGTTTATCGTTATTGAATGATAAAAATGTCCTAGTAGGGATGCACATATCCTCACAGAAACTGATATATATTGTCACAGTATCTGTGAGCTCATCCAGATTGGTGGCTGCAGCCTCAAAAACACTCCAATCAGTGCAGTCAAAGCAGGCTTGTAGTTCTAGCTCTGCTTCATTGGTCCATCTCTTTACAGTCCTTACTACAGGCGTAGCTGATTTTAGTTTCTGCTTCTAGGTTGGGTGAAGATGAACCAGGCAGTGATCAGAGAATCCTAAAGCTGCACGTGGGACAGAGCGATATGCATCCTTTACAGTGGTGTAGCAGTAGTCCAATATATTTCTTTCTCTGGTGGGGCATGTGATGTTTTGTTTGTATTTTGGCAGTTCAAGGGTGAGTTTAGCTGTATTTTTGTATAAAAAAATTTTTTCTTCCCTTTTCTCCCCAATTTGGAATTCCCAATGCGCTCTAAATCCTCGTGGTGGCGTAGTGGCTTGCCTCAATCTGGGTGGCGGATCACGAATCTCAGTTGCCTCCGCATCTGAGACCGTCAATCCACACATCTTATCACAAAGCTTGTTGAGCACATTACTGTGGAGACATAGCACATGTGGAGGCTCATGCTATTCTCTGCGGCATCCACGCACAACTCACCACGCACCCCACCAAGAACAAGAACCACATTTTGGTGACCACGAGGAGGTTAACCCAACATGACTCTACCCAACCTAGCAACTGGGCCAACTGGTTGCTTAGGAAGCCTGACTGGAGTCACTCAGCACGCCCTGGATTCGAACTTGCGACTCCAGGTGTAGTAATCAGCATCTTTACTTGCTAAGCTACCAAGGCCCCCGAGGTTAGTGTTATTAAAATCTCCCAGAATAATAAGTGAGTCCGGGTGTTGTTGCTCTGTGTCTGTGATGCGATCAGCCAGCTGTTGCAATGACTGCACCATGTTATCTAAATAAAAATCATCATGTAAGTGCATCACACCACTTTTATCAATATTGCATCAACAACAAAGTGTTATTTCTTGTTTGGGCTTGCTTTTTAAGTTCCTGCAACACATACTATTTAAGTTGACCATTTAAACTGACTTTGAGGTCCAAATTAAGCCATGTTTTGGAGTGTTTTTGTTTATATAATGCTATAAAGAGCATTTAGGTCTTCATTAGACTTCATTACAATACTGCAGACCTGTCATGGTTTGGCTGGTTAGTTTATTGCCCCATCTGGTGGAAATGGATCAAAGTACATTTTTTTTTAATTTTTTTTTTAAAGAAACAAAGACACCAAATAAACACAGTACTGGCACAAAGAGTATCCATGTATAGGGGTGTATTAGCTGGGCACCGAAAAAAGTTTGCTTACAACAGCAATTTCAAACCATTTGTAATAAAAGCACATCATTTATTGTTTTTCCCCCATGTCATTCTTCATTATTCATTTAAAGATGCTTTATAACTTGTTTTGCTGTAACTTTGAGGTAACTTTGAGGTTTCATAAAGTGTACCCTTTTAGACACAGATCTATTACAGGAGGTCAGTGAAGTTTAAGAAAGACAGTTTATTTAGCATTGGGCAGAAAGGGGCATGAGAGTTTTGGCAGGGAGAGGGGCAGGATAAAATCGGTTACTGCTGGATACGGCGGATGGACTGGATCTGAGGGGTCTGGGAATGGGAGCCAAACTCCTTGAAGTGTTTGTACTCTCCACAGTGGCGGTCACACTCCATGATGTACTGGTATCCACGGTAACCGGGGAACTGGTAGCACACAAACCTGTTGCACACAGATTGAAGAAAAGACAGTGAACAAATCGAGACTTGAACAGATGCTTAGAAAAGATAGAAAATGGATATTAACCAAAAGAAAAAAATGGCAGTGAATCTGCATGTTTAAGGGAATGAAACTTCAGACATTTTAGTACTTTTTAATGCAAATTTTAGACCAATTTTGCCCAAAAAAAGAAGAGAAAAAAAAAAGTAAAAAAAAAAAAAGCCATTAAATAGCATTTCTTTTTTTCTTTTTTTTTTTTTTTTTACATTTGACCTGCATGAATTGTATTGATATTTTTTTTAATTTTTTTTTATAATATTCAATATTCTGAGGTGGTTCAAAAGTCTGATTTTTCAAAAGGGAACCATAATTTGGACAAAACAACAATTGCTCAAAAGAACAACACAAAAAATAAACTAAAATACTGTCTAGTTAAAATAATAAAGGCACTTTTTTTTCCACTTACAGGGTTTTTAATAAATGCCCAAAACACCATAGTTACTACATTCATAATTTATTGTACAACCATTAGGGCTAAAAAATATTGATTTTCCAATTAACTTCATTTGAACGATTCCCAATTTTAATCCTTAAAATCCCAAGAATGTTCTTTTACCTTGAAGTTTACTTCAGTTTTGGTTGTGTTGATTATTATATCTGTTAAATAAAGAGCAACTGAACTGCATAGTTTGGGCCCTGTTGTTAATTTTTTAATTAATATTTTTATATTGTACCATGTTAGAAGGTTCCCGGTGTAATTTACAGCATTAGCAAAACGGACATTATAACTGAAAGATACCCACATGAATCAGAACTGAATAAAATCGTATCAGAATCGAGGGCTGTGAATCGGATTAAAGTCAAATCGAGAAAATCTGTATCAATACTCAGCCTGAAAAAACATAATAAATTCCTTAATTATGAAAATACTTTTTGATGCTATTTTATGGTATCGAAAACTTTTGACACCATAACATAATTTCTTTTAAAAAAGCATTTGAATACTTTTTAAGGACTTGCAAAAACCATAAGTGGTACAGAGAAAAAAGATAGAAGTGAAAAGGGGGGGCCCAATTAAATACTCACGCTCCGGACTGAACACGCAGAGAACCCACTTCGTTGTTGCACCATCCCATGGCCTGCAGAGAGGGGTAGTCATCACTGAGCTCACCCTTACGACCCAGGAAGTTCTCCTTCTCATAGATGGTCATTCTGCACTCCCTGTGATTCTGTATGGAGTTAATTCAAATGCACTGTCGGTCAGTGAAATCAAGCATCTTACCAGTGAAAAAACATTAATAGTCCTGTTTTATAATACCGATAACATAATTTGTAATGAAAACATTTATTAAGTTGGAAAAGAACACATAATAAAATAAGTGGTCTCAGACTTTTGGACCCTTCTGTCATAATTTCTGTTGTGAATATTATACTGATAACATTGTACTAATGTAACAGAAACACTGCAAAAGAGGCTTATGTTGAAAATAGTTTTAATCAAATAAACTCTTGTAGGCTGATATGAAAAGCTCAGAAAAGCCAGGTTGCCTCTTTTTTGATATGGTTTTAAAGACAGCCCTAAAGTTGGGGACTGAAAAATAGATGCTTTGTAAACTTACAGCGCAGGAAATAGGTCTAAAGGAGGTCAACCTCTCGATGTGGTAGGCATTGCTTCCCCCAAAGGCATCGCACTGAGGGTACTCTCCACGCTCCAGAACAAACTGCTGACCCTGGTAAGAGGCATGCTCATAGCCAACCCACCTGTTGATAAAGTGTAAGCACATGTTAAAGACAAGAGTCTGGACAGCACTTGTGTGGTTTGTGATATAGACATGAATGCTGTTTTCAAATGGCTTGTTAAGAAAAGCTGTGATATTACTTTTCTAAGCCATAAGACCTTTTAACCTGGCGGACGACAAAATGTGTGAAAAATTCTCATAGACTTATATTGAAAAGGGGACCCAAGCTATATTGACCAGAATATTATAGAAACATGGGGATGGACTAGTTAGCAACTACCCAAAATATCCTAGAAACCACATAGTAACCACCCAGAACACCCTTACAACCCAATAGCAACACGCTTAACCACTCAGTGCACCTTCGATGTCAAGTTTAAGAAATTAGTCATTGAACTCATTTTGGTTTAACACTAATCTCAGTATTGGGGTGGACGCATTCCTCTCGCTGACTATGGTGGTAAAAAATGACCCAGTCAGAAATTTTGCACAGATTGAAGGAGAAAATACTCACGCTCCACTCTCCACTCTCAATGAGCGAACGGTCTCAAAACCGAACTCCATGACATTGCAACACTCAGAGGTGAACTCGTGGTGGCGACCCTGAAAGCATTCCTCATCATACACGATGATCTGGAAGACAGAGGTTGGGAACCTTTAAAGATTTCATGGGCACAATTAAAGATCTGCATTATGGGGAGATGATTAAATGGGAATGTGAAGTACCAGAGGAAGTTTACAGTTACAGGAAGTTTATGGGGAAGAGGGAAGATTCATCCTTACTGCACTGAGGCAGTTGTAGCAGACAAAGTAGGAATTTTACTATCAAATTATAACCAAATCCAAAGGATATCCCAGTTAACAGTATTCATGGAAGCACTTGCAAATATTTTTTGGACTTCTGTAAGATAATTTTGGTTTTGAGTGAAAGCTCTATGTCAAGCATACCTTCCAATGGCCAGAGAACTTGGTGCAATGGTGAGTCATCTCGTCTGTGTCAAAAACAAAGATCAAGCTGGTACAAGCAGTTCAAAGTTGCATAAATTAAACATATAGTTAGTCTAATAGATAACTTACATCCAATGCCTTGCTATAACTACAAATGTCAACTGCATCCTCAAACTCATTCACACACTCCAATCCCATGGTGCTACCATAAAATACTAACATGCGCACAATACAACATGCAACATACATAAAATATTCCAAACAAACATCATACCCACAAAACATGGACATATGCACAGCAAAACATGCAAAAAGACTAATAGGCTGTACACAACATCCTTAACATTGGAAAAGCATGCAGGTGTCCAACTAAATGAGACTTTGTTTAAAGCACAAGTTGGCATGCATGCCATTTTTATCGATAGGTAGCATATGACCATCAGAGTCATTCTCAAGTTAACGGACCAAACAGGAATGTCTCTCTAAAATCATTTTAAGGCAAAAATAAGGCCTGACATCATATGTTGATGGTCTATCACTCCATCCTTGCCTAGTAGCTGGGCTGGTGGCAGTATAAATGTGTTTGAGGGAGGTGGGCACAGAGAACGGGGCCGACGGTGGCTGTTTACATGGGGAGGGGAGCCGAAGCAAGAGCAGACCAAAACTCACCTCGCTTCGATGCCCTTGGGACGTCCTGATGTGAGTGAGAGCTGGCATGTGCATCTACCCTTTTAAAGCCTCCCCTGGCAAAGGGCCCAATAAAAGCCCTGGCTCAGCAGTGAGGGAGGAGCCTGCCATTGTCCGGCTGACAAAGGAGGGGTTAAATCTATACAGCTGTAGAACTGCAAACGCCACATTATCCGCAGGGCCAATCTCTGCATCCAGGCCGGTTTTTGTCTATGGACCTGGACATACAATTCATTCACACATATATGTTTAGGGTTGGTGCTAATCTGAGACAGTGACATGTGTAGCATGGGAAGGTGGAGTTGAGATGTGGTAGTTCTGGCTCTGATCCATTCTGATGCTGGGATAGTGAGTATTTGTGGGTGGGTGTGAAAAGAATAATTGACAGTAGGGGAGGTTGCTGTATGTTTTATTGTTTACCATAATGTACCTGGAGGTTCAAATACATCATTGGATGTTTTAGGACGTCATGGCATAAAGATACTTTGTTTTGCTGTATGATATATTTAAAACTTATTTTGGGAATAATAGGTGTTGTGCAATAAATCATGACAAATATTTTACATTTAGCATGAAAGCACTGCAGTCTGCAATCTTTAACCAATCACTATCCGTCGTATGACAAAATAATAATAATAAAAGATTGAAGAGCATAAATGACTATATCAACTTTCAGTACACTGTATGCAACAAAATCTAGTACTATGTGATAAAAAAAATTTCAAACACATCAAACAAAGAAAAGCAAAACATATAAACACAGAATCAACATTTAACCCCCACTACCACCCCTCCCAATCCCCAACCCTCAAAAAACACCCCTGTGGTCACACGAGCACATACACACACACACAACACACACACACACACACACACACACACACACAAAAAAGAAATATATATAATAATCACACACATTAATAACTACACCTCTTTCTCCACTGCCCCACCCCGAGGGCCCTCCAAGAATGCCAATTATTTGCCACATTTCCCAACAAACAATCCAAATTCCCCAGTCTTCTAGATGACCCTTCTTCGAAAGCCGCCACCCTCCCCATCTCCGAGCACCACTCCTGAAATGGGGGCGCTCCAGCCAACTTCCATCCCCTGAAAACAACTTGTCTGGCGATCATGACACTGTTTAGGACACCATTTTTTATGTGTTTATTCCCTATATTGATGACCGCCCCATCGCCTAAAATACAGAGTCTGGGGCACAATGAAATTTGAGTGCCCAATACGTCAGACATAAAACTCTGAACCTTCAACCAAAATTCTTTGATCTTAATACACCACCAAAAAACATGGGTTGTGTCTCCATCTTCTGATTGGCATCGCCAGCAGGTGGGTGTGTCTTTAAACCAAGCCTATACAATCTAGAGGGAGTCCAATAGAATCGATGTAAAATCTTGAATTGCATAAGGCGTACCCTTGCCAAAATCTAGTACTTTAATTTGTTTAGGTTTCCTTCAAATAATCAATTGTAATACAAATTTTAATGGCTGATTTAATTATTTCAAAATATAGACATCGAAATGCTTTAGTTTAAGTAAAGATTATCTGAAGTTGTCTAATTCATATATATGTACGTATGTATATGTATATGTTTATGTATGTGTGTATGTGTGTGTATTTGTATGTATACATTTGTGCTCAAAAGTTTGCATACCCTTGGGAAATTGGTAATATATGTACCATTTTTAAAGAAAACATGAGTGAGCAGGCAAAACACATTTCTTTTATTTCTTATGGGATTCATATTCAACTGTAGGTTATAACAGAATGGCACAATCATAAAACAAAACATGGCAACAAAGAAAAAAATGAAATGACCCCTGTTCAAAAGTCTGCATACCCTTAGTTCTTAATACTGTGTATTGCCCCCTTTAGCATCAATGACAGCGTGCAGTCTTTTGTAATAGTTGTCTATGAGGCCCCAAATTCTTGCAGGTGGTATAGCTGCCCATTCATCTTGGCAATATGCCTCCAGGTCATGCAAAGTCTTTAGTCGTCTTGCATGAACCGCACGTTTGAGATCTCCCCAGAGTGGCTCGATGATATTAAGGTCAGGAGACTGTGATGGCCACTCCAGAACCTTCACCTTTTTCTATTGTTACGACTGGAGGGTCAACTTGGCCTTGTGCATAGTCCAAGAGCATCCCATGCGCAGCTTTCGTGCAGAAGAATGCAAATTGTCTGCCAGTATTTTCTGATAACATGCTGCATTCATCTTGCCATCAATTTTCACAAGATTCCCTGTGCCTTTAGAGCTCACACACCCCCAAAACTTCAGTGAGCCACCACCATGCTTCACAGTGGGGATGGTATTCTTTTCACTATAAGCCTTGTTGACCCCTCTCCAAACTTAGCACTTATGGTTGTGACCATAAAGCTCTATTTTGGTCTCGTCACTCCAAATTACAGTGTGCCAGAAGCTGTGAGGCATGTCAAGGTGTTGTCGGGCATATTGTAACCGGGCTTTTTTGTGGCATTAATGCAGTAAAGGCTTCTTTCAGGCAACTCGACCATGCAGCTCATTTTTGTTCAAGTATCGTCGTATTGTGCTCCTTGAAACAACCACACCGTCTTTTTCCAGAGCAGCCTGTATTTCTCCTGAGGTTACCTGTGGGATTTATTTTTTGGATCCCGAACAATTCTTCTGGCAGTTGTGGCTGAAATCTTTGTTGGCCTACCTGACCTTGGCTTGGTATCAAGAGATCCCCGAATTTTCCACTTCTTAATAAGTGATTGAACAGTACTGACTGGCATTTTCAAGGCTTTGGATATCTTTTTATATTCTTTTCCATCTTTATAAAGTTCCATTACCTTGTTATGCAGGTCTTTTGACAGTTCTTTTCTGCTCCCCATGGCTCAGTATCTAGCCTGCTCAGTGCATCCACGTGAGAGCTAACAAACTCATTGACTATTTATACACAGACACTAATTGCAATTTAAAAAGCCACAGGTGTGGGAAATTAACCTTTAATTGCCATTTAAACCTGTGTGTGTCACCATGTGTGTTTGTAACAAGGCCAAACATTCATGGGTATGTAAACTTTTGATCAGGGCCATTTGGGTGATTTCTGTTATCATTATGATTTAAAAAGGAGCCAAACAACTATGTGATAATAAATGGCTTCATATGATCACTATCCTTAAATAAAAATCATTTTTTGCATGATCAGTCATATTTTCAAAATCAGTGCCAAAATTTCACAATTTCTGCCAGGGTGTGCAAACTTTTGAGCAAAAATGTATGTATGTATGTATGTGTGTGTGTGTATGTATGTATGTACATATATATATATATATATATATATATATATATATATATATAATATACTGTGCATCCAGAAAGTATTCACAGCGCTTCACTTTTTCCACATTTTGTTATGTTACAGCCTTATTCCAAAATGGATTAAATTCATTATTTTCCTCAAAATTCTACAAACAATACCCCATAATGACAACGTGAAAGAAGTTTGTTTGAAATCTTTGCAAATTTAATAAAAATAAAAATGAAAAAAAATCACATGTACATAAGTATTCACAGCCTTTGCTCAATACTTTGTTGAAGCAACTTTGGCAAAAATAAAGCCTCAAGTCTTTTTGAGTATGATGCTACAAGCTTGGCACACCTATATTTGGGCAGTTTCTCCCATTCTTCTTTGCAGGACCTCTCAAACTTCATCAGGTTGGATGGGGAGCGTCGGTGCACAGCCATTTTCAGATCTCTCCAGAGATGTTCAATCGGGTTCAAGTCTGGGCTCTGGCTGGGCCACTCAAGGACATTCACAGAGTTGTCCCGTAGCCACTCCTTTGTTATCTTGGCTGTGTGCTTAGGGTCCTGTTGGAAGATGAACCTTCACCCCAGTCTGAGGCCCAGAGCGCTCTGGAGCAGGTTTTCATCAAGGATGTCTCTGTACATTGCTGCATTCATCTTTCCCTCGATCCTGACTAGTCTCCCAGTTCCTGCCGCTGAAAAACATCCCCACAGCATGATGCTGCCACCACCATGCTTCACTGTAGGGATGGTATTGGCCAGGTGATGAGCGGTGCCTGGTTTCCTCCAGACATGACACTTGCCATTCAGGCCAAAGAGTTCAATCTTTGTTTCTCATGGTCTGAGAGTCCTTCTGGTGCCTTTTGGCAAACTCCAGGCGGGCTGTCATGTGCCTTTTACTGAGGAGTGGCTTCCGTCTGGCCACTCTACCATACAGGCCTGATTGGTGGAGTGCTGCAGAGATGGTTGTTCTTCTGGAAGGTTCTCCTGTCTCCAAAGAGAAATGCTGGAGCTCTGTCAGAGTGACCATCGGGTTCTTGGTCACCTCCCTGACTAAGGCCCTTCTCCCCCGATCGCTCAGTTTGGCTAGGTGGCCAGCTCTAGGAAGAGTCCTGGTGGTTCCAAACTTCTTCCATTTATGGATGATGGAGGCCACTGTGCTCATTGAGACCTTCAATGCTGCAGACATTTTTCTGTACCTTTCCCCAGATCTGTGCCTCGATACAATCCTGTCTCGGAGGTCTACAGACAATTTCTTGGTCTTCATGGCTTGGTTTGTGCTCTGACATGCACTGTTAACTGTGGGACCTTATATAGACAGGTGTGTGCCTTTCCAAATAGTGTCCAATCAACTGAATTTACCACAGGTGGACTCCAATCAAGTTGTAGAAACATCTCAAGGATGATCAGTGGAAACAGGATGCACCTGAGCTCAATTTTGAGTGTCATGGCAAAGGCTGTGAATACTTATGTACTTGTGATTTTTTTCGTTTTTTATTTTTAATAAATTTGCAAAGATTTCAAACAAACTTCTTTCACATTGTCATTATGGGGTATTGTTTGTAGAATTTTGAGGAAAATAATGAATTTAATCCATTTTGGAATAAGGCTGTAACATAACAAAATGTGGAAAAAGTGAAGCGCTGTGAATACTTTCCGGATGCACCGTATATGTATGTGTGTGTGTGTGTGTGTGTGTGTGTGTGTGTATGTATATGTGTGTGTGTGTGTGTATATGTATGTAGATATTAGATATATGTATGTATATATATATATATTGTCTATTGTGTATTCTATATATACTTTATTCTTTTCAATATTTATCTATTTTTTATTCAATTTTAATTATTTTTTTTAAAGTCTTGTTGCTGTTTTTGTATTGTTGTGTACTGGAAGCTCCTGTCACCAAGACAAATTCCTTGTATGTGTAAGCATACTTGGCAATAAAGCTCATTCTGATTCTGATTCTGATCAGTGAGTGTTTTGCTATTTCCATGGACCATGTTAGGGAAGTTGGGCCAAAATAACTTTTGAAAATATTTAACATTTACCAAACATATAGATAACTTTTCAGTTGATCGTTCAGTTTAAATTGATACATTGAAGAAATGGGTGTAAATATCTGGGGTGGTTTTAGATTGGTCTGTTTCCAGTAAGCTGAACAGACGTCCTCCTCTTCAACAATAAATTGTGTTGTTCCGCAAGGATCCCTGTTAGGGCCAATTTTGTTTTTTCTCTATATATGTTACCTCTTGGTTTTATGATTCGGAATTACAACATACATTTTCATTGCTATGTATATGACCTACAGTTATATTTGTCATTGAATACCAATGATCTGAATAACTTAAATGTTCTTCAAGCTTGTATAGCAGATATATAAAACTGGATAGCATGCAATTTTCTTCTGTTAAATACTTATAAAACAGAGGTTGTTATAATCGGTCTTGGTTTTAAAAAAGTCAGATTGAGTCAGCACTTAATCAGGTGGTCCAGAATATTCAGCAGATGGTGAGAAATTTGGGTGTCTATTTTGATACAAATGTACATTTTGAATATCATGTCAGGAAGTTAGTTCAGTCTTGTTTTTAGCAGTTAAGGAACATTTCCAAGGTGAGACATGTTTTGAGTTTTAGGGATACAGAGAAGCTTATTCATGCTTTTATTTAGTCTCACCTAGATTATTGTAATGCCCTGTTTTCAGCTTTAAATCAATGCACTTTAGCATGGCTACAATCAGTACAAAATGCTACAGCTAGACTTTTGACACAAACTAGGTCTTTTAATCACATTACTCCCTTCTTTGCATTGGTAACTAATTCATTTTAGGGTTGATTTTAAGATTTTATTGATTACATATAAAGCATTACATGGTTTGGCAGAACTTTTTAGTAGAACTTTTAAGACCTTATGAAAAGTTAGACCTCTTAGATCTTGTTGTCGTGAACTTTGGCTGTTCCAAGATGCAGATACAAAACTAAAGGTGATAAAGCTTTTGTAGTAAAGGACCTACGATTATGGAACAGCTTGCCCTGGGATATTAGATCTGCTGAATCTGAAGTCTTGATTAAAACTAATTTGTATGATCTTGCTTTCATTACTTTGTGAATTTTTGTTTTTACCTTATGTTTTGTGAAGCACTTTGTTCTAAATTGCTAAAAGGTGCTATAAAAAAGTTATTTTTATTTTAAATATATTAAGGAAAATACAAGCATTAAACATGCTTTTAAACATTTGTGCTAAAGTTGATTATTTCTTACATAATATATGAGCATTGTGTAGATAAGCATTTTTGCTTATTTGTTGTTTTTATTGATATATACATAGAAATCTTATATTCATAACAATTGCAGGAAAAGGCAGTTCCACCTCATAATTATTGTGACAAAACAGCTAAATCGAAAACAAGTTTAGATTTGTAGGCTGTTCCTAATATATTGTCTTGCTTTTAAATGTTATGTAGAATCATTCAGTAAATCATAAAGGAGAGCCTGACATAAAGTACATTGCAGTTATTACAGTGTTATTGCAGTATTCATTTTGGAAGATCGTGTCTGCACATCTCAGATAGTGCCAGTACAAAGAGTGCCTTTGAGATTCTGTGGAATTCAGTCTGGGATCTTTCCATTGCATAATGATGCCATTCAAAAAATATTTGCCATAACAAACACAACATATGAAGAAACAAGCCCAATTTAAAATATACAAATGTATATGTCATTTTAAATTAATTCCAAGGAATCATGAAAAATGTAATGATGGGGATCAGATGTTAGACAGGGAGTATATATGTATAATACACTTCTATTATTGTATTATATGCAAGGCATTAAACACATACATTATATATTATGTTATACATTATACATATAATATATATTATGCACTTTTACCTAAATACATTTATTTATTAGCATTATTCTTAACTTTATTCCTATCCTTATTTTTCTTCTATTATGTTAGTAAATTATACGAATGCACAGTTAAGATGAGCTACAGGAAAAGCATTTCACTGCCAATGCACTACATGTATGTGTATGTGACAAATAAAAGATTTTGACTTTGAAAATAACTCATAAGCATCTCTTGCTACTTTGCTAGCTTTAAAAATATATAAAAAGAAAATGCTGTTAGCAACAGAGTAACTTGTTAGCAAACCCACAGACTGTATTTCTTGTGAAACTCAGCCAAAGTCAGAGAGCGTGTTAGCGAGGATTAGCTTTACCTGACTTTTGACCTGTGTATACTTCTCGTCCATATGTAGCCTATAGCATAGAGTGCAGGCTCTGAGGGGAAAGTGCAATTGTCAGTAATTTCCATTGAAAGTAAAATGCTTACAGACACTGCAGGGAGAGCGTTCTGGGCTATGCAATGACCCAGCGGCTTTGGCACAGGCAGACTCTGATGACGGGGTGCTTCTATTGTACGCCAAGCCCCTCTGTACTTGCCTTGCCAGAGTATAAAAGGTAGAGCACTGGTCAGAGGGGGCCAGCACGAGCCAGCCACCCAAGCAAGGCACAGCTGTCCTCTAGCAGGTAAGAGCCCAGCAAACACAAATGCATCCAAAAGGGATACAGCAAAAGTGTTCCCAAATTGATATACAGTTGGGAGTCCCTTTGGTCTTCAAGGCAATCACAACTTATGGATGCAGTAGGGAATCACCCTGGATTCACTTATTTTTCATGCTGTTTTTGTATTTGGAGAATGGAAGCAACCATTTAAAATATTAAGCCCAAAGTCCTTCCATCCCTCACTCCAACTACATTCAAATCTGTCAGGTCTTCAAACGGATTGCCCCACTCCCACCACACTGGCCTTGAATAGGTATTTTGAGTATATCCACAAATTTCAAGCCTCATGAACTTTCCCACCCTTTGCTCTCTCTCCCACAGACGTTCTAGAACTCCTTCACCATGTCTCAGACCGCCAAGTCCGCCACCAACCAGGGCACCGATGCCAAGGACAAGGGAGCTCCTGCCCCTGCTGCCACCAGCAAGGCTTCCAAGACTGGAGACCCCGGAATGATGGGCAACTACAGAGTAAGTAGCCACGTTTTGATATAACTGGCTTTGAGGAACTGTAATTTGACAGCAAAACTACATACAGACATTAAAGTACTGTTGTGGTTAGCTTGGAACCTTGAGAAGACGATTAGAGCCTCTATTTCTGTAGAGGAACAGCCTAACTTACTACTTCCACAACAATGCAATGTCCAGCTAAATCAGGGTTACTCATTCCAACTCCTGGATAGCCACTTTCCAGAGTTTAGTTACTGTAATTTTAAAGTAAACCCAAAGAACTTGATCATTTGGTCCAGGTGTGTTTAACTAGAGCTGAAATTAAATTCTACAAGAAAGTGGCTGTCCAGGAGCAGGAATTGAGGTAAATTGTGAAATTACCTGGTGGTGTTCTGATTGAAAGCCTTAACTGAGCGCAATTCCAAGAGTCTTCTACTTCCCAAACTCTTGCAGATCTTCCTGTTCGACCAGGAGAACTTCCAGGGCAGGATGATGGAGGTCCAGAACGAGTGCATGAACGTTTGTGAACGTGGAATGGACAGAGTCCGCAGTATCATTGTTGAGTGCGGCCCGTAAGTCATTGTCAAATGGATTCTATCTAATGTGGATGGGAAAAACTTAGAGGCTAAATCTAAATGTTGGACAGTCCCTGATGCATCAAGGACGCCAATGGCAACATCTTTTTTTCTGACTTGTCGGTACCATCCTTTTCCTCCAAACTCATGCTGTTATCCCTCCGTTCCTTTCTTTTTTTCCTCGTCCACCTGTTGCTATCCACTGTCAACCTCTGTCTGGTACACATCTCTCCCTGCTGTCCATGTCTTTAGCTTTGTTGCCTTCGAGCAGACTAACTTCCGTGGTGAGATGTTCATCCTGGAGAAGGGAGAGTATCCTCGCTGGGACACCTGGTCAAACAGCTACCGCAGTGATTGTCTCATGTCCCTCAGACCCATCCGCATGGTATGACCGTTTGGGGGCATTGCACATGTTGAATTCAAATGCAAGACCTCAGCTAGCCGTATCATTGACATTTGTCTTGATACTTCCAGGATCCCATGGAGCACAAGATCTGCCTGTATGAGCTGTCTGACTTCAAGGGCAACAAGATGGAGATCCAGGAGGATGATGTGCCAACCCTGTGGGCGCACGGCTTCTGTGACAGAGTGGGCAGCGTGAGGGTTCCCGGCGGAGCGTAAGTACCAAATCAAACCTTAAATGTTGAACAAAACAAGGCCACTTCTTTTGGGCAATACTATGCTTCACTGACCACCCTGTTGAAAAGACTTGCACTGCTAGTCACCAGCATTTGTTTTGGATGCTAGTCCAGGCTTCTTAACTAGCTTAACCAGCAAGACTTCCTTACACCATCATGAATTTCCATACTGGTTCATGCATGTTTATGCTGGTTTGGTGCTTCTCTTTGCCATGCTCTCCACCAACAGAAAAGGCTGTGGAGCAGTATCTATTAGCATGACCATTCACATAAAGTTCTACAGAATTAGAGTTGCAAAAATACAGACCAATTTGTGCTAAATAATGTGTAATGCAACAGCTAGCCAAATAACAATCCTACTCTATCATTTACCAATTCTAACCTATTCTGTACTTTCTTTTGCAGCTGGGTGGGATACCAGTACCCTGGCTACAGAGGCTACCAGTATCTGTTTGAGTGTGGTGACTACAGACACTACAACGAGTTTTGCGCCTTCCAGCCTCAGATTCAGTCCATGCGCCGTGTAAGGGACATGCAGTTCCACCAGCGCGGCTGCTTCAATCTGACCAACGCTAAACAGTGAACTAACCTCACTGCGGTCTTGTAGCATAGCAATTAGCCTTCTAATCCCACTTTTTAACCCCCTTTCCTTCCTCCCTTTCACTGACTTCCCCCCTCAGAATAGATTAATTTAAATTGTCCCGGACATCTAACTGACTTTTTATGATGCCAATAATAAACATGTTTTGGAAAAACAAAAGCTGATTACTCTTTTTATTCTTTCCTCCATTTTTTAAATCTATTCTTCATTTCCCAAAAACAAAAAACAAAAATAAAAAACAAAAAAATAAATACTTGTACCTTTTTTGTATACTTAAATCAATAATATTAAAGAAATGTGTTTTATTATACAACAAATTGAAGAAAAAAAATTACTTGTACCTTTTAGTCAACATTAATCAGTAACAGAAAAATATTTTTATAACACAAAAGAAAATTTACTAATATATATATATATATATATATTTTTTTTTTCCCCCCCCAGGAAAAGTTCATGCTTTAAATTTGCACAATAATAGAAATAATAGTCACAATAGTTAGTAAATACAATTACTTTATTTAATATATCTTCCAGGGAAATAGTGTATGCTTTACATTTTCACAATGTAGATAGATATAAGAGACCACATAACATTTGATAATATATATGTTTCATCTTATATAAATGGATATTTTAGAATTTATACAAATACAATAATGTAAACATTTCTATTGGATTAATTATATTTAAAAAAATATATTTTTCCCTTTATTAATTTTATATTTTATATTTTATACGTGTTTTACCTTTACTCTTTTTAATTACTTTTCACCAAAACAAAAGACCGCCATCATGCCGTCAAGATCACGTGATCATGACGTCATGATCCTCCTCTTCCTGATGTTTGCTGTTGCACAAGAGGAAACATTAGAGCCAAGATGGCGACGCTTTTCAAAGCACGGAGAGGTCAGTGTCTTCAGTGATTATTACTGCATGTTTACATCAGTGTCACTCATAACTCATCATGAGCAAGTGTTTGTATAGTAATATATCGCAGGAAGCATTTACAGCAACTTTATCGGAGGCACCAATGCAATGAGAGAACATAAAATGGTCATGTATCCACATATATAAGACTATCTACATTTTGATTGTGCCTAAAACATAAAATAATGCCTCTGAAATAAGCTGTTTCATATAGTTTAATTCAAATAATAAACTATACAATGCATAAAATAAAGTCTTATCTGTTCCCTTTAACATTGCATTTGAAATGCGTTCTCTATAATAATTTAACATGATTGCATGAAATTGCATGTTAAATGTTAGTTTCTTAACTGTTTGTGCTGTGTTGGAGGGCTTATTATTATATATTGTTTTGTTCTTTACCTGACAGCTGTCTTTTTATTAAAAACATAGGCGTCACTCCGGTTTGCTTCCGGTTGTATTAGATAAACTCTCTGTGCACTTTAATTATACTATGTAACTAATTACACGTACAAATACTCAATTCTTTAATTCAAAGTAGATTTGTTTCATAGTTTTTTTTTGTTTTTTTTTACCCCAGTCGGTATAATACGGGGCACTCACCGTGACCTTTCACCTACTTTGACTCTGCAGGCTGTGCGCATGCGTATAGCGGTCATAGGTGTAGTAGTTCACACATTTCACTTACAGAAAGTCACAAAACGTACCATGTGCACATGGTACCATGGTATTGTTTAAATACCATGTAATATGGTACACGAATATGGTAAACATCATTAACGTCTGATGCATCACTGTACTTTGTTATAACCAATGTGATGCATAGTTAGTTCTGAGAAAAGGTCAAACTTCATTTGTTTGCAGGTGCCCCTTGGTTTGATATTATATGATATACATTCATGCATTGTGTGGCCTACTTTTTGAGGCCCATGCTGATATTGTACCCCCCTTAAATTCACCTGTTTCTTTATTTATCAGCTCTGGTCATGGCAGCTGGTCATGGAGCTCGTTGTTTGACCCAGCTTGCGGAGTTGCCAGAATTGCATCAAATGATGAGACAGACATGTAGAGACTACGCTCAAAAGGAACTTGTGCCAATCGCTGCCCAGCTGGATAAAGATCACATGTTCCCAGCCAAGCAGGTAAAAGACACAGTCTCAGTCGTGGAGTTCTAAATAATTTAATTGGGTATGTGAGGTTTACTGTAGTAGTCGTGAGTTTTAAAGGTTTAATTTGTTCAGGTACGAGAGCTCGGTATGATGGGGGTCATGGCTGTAGAGGTTCCAGAGAGTCTGGGTGGAGCTGGGATGGATTATCTCGCATACAGTCTCGTCGTGGAAGAGCTCAGCAGGGGATGTGCCTCCACTGGAGTCATCGTCAGTGTGAATAATGTGAGTTGCTTTTTCTTCTGTAAATGAAAAACTTGATTCATTTAAATCATGCTGACCCTGTGCAACCTTTCATTAAGGTTGTGATTAAACAAACTGAGCAATCACAAACTGGAAAGAGGCAAGAGGGAAAAAGGTGGAAAAATTCTCTCGCAGGCCTTTTCTGGTTCATATAAAAATCCAAAAGTAATGTTTTGCACAAATGTATGAAGCCCGTTTTTAGGACCATTACGATTTTTGCATTGTGATACAATTTTCATGACAATTCATCAAATTTTCCACTGAAAATCTCAATATTGTAACTGTAAAAAAGGTAATGCTCATTACTCGGACACATTGATGTTTTTCTTAAAGGGATAGTTCACACTCATCATTTACTCACCCTCATGCTATCCCAGATGTGTATGACTTTCTTTCTTCTGCTGAACACAAACGAAGATTTGTAGAAGAATATTTCAGCTCTGTAGGTCCATACAATCCAAGTGCATGGTGACCAAAACTTTGAAGCTTCAAAAAGCACATAAAGGCAGCAGAAAAGTAATCCATACTCCAGTGGTTTAATCCATGTCTTCAGAAGCGGTCCAGTCGGTTTTGGGTGAGAACAGACAAAAATGTAACTCATTTTTTACTGTATATCTTGACATTGCAGTCTCTAGGCACAATCATGAATTCAAGCTCGATTACACTTCCTAGTGCTTGACACATACACGGACCACTTGATGGTGCTAGGAAGTGTAATCGAGCTTGAAATCATGATCACAAAGGAGACTGCAGATGTCAGTTACATTTAAAGTTTTACATTTAAAGAGTTACCTTTTGGTCTGTTCTCACCCAAAACTGATGAGATCGCTTCAGAACACATGGATTAAACCAATGAAGTCTTATGGATTACTTTTATGCTGCCTTTATGTGATTTGTGGAGCTTCAAAGTTTTGGCCACCGTTCACTTGCATTGTGAGGAGCTACAGAGCTGAAATATACAGGTGCATCTCAATAAATTAGAATGTCATGGAAAAGTTCATTTATTTCAGTAATTCAACTCAAATTGTGAAACTCGTGTATTAAATAAATTCAGTGCACACAGACTGAAGTAGTTTAAGTCTTTGGTTCTTTTAATTGTGATGATTTTGGCTCACATTTAACAAAAACCCACCAATTCACTATCTCAAAAAATTAGAATACATCATAAGACCAATAAAAAAAAACATTTTTAGTGAATTGTTGGCCTTCTGGAAAGTATGTTAATTTACTGTATATGTACTCAATACTTGGTAGGGGCTCCTTTTGCTTTAATTACTGCCTCAATTTGGCATGGCATGGAGGTGATCAGTTTGTGGCACTACTGAGGTGGTATGGAAGCCCAGGTTTCTTTGACAGTGGCCTTCAGCTCATCTGCATTTTTTGGTCTCTTGTTTCTCATTTTCCTCTTGACAATACCCCATAGATTCTCTATGGGGTTCAGGTCTGGTGAGTTTGCTGGCCAGTCAAGCACACCAACACCATGGTCATTTAACCAACTTTTGGTGCTTTTGGCAGTGTGGGCAGGTGCCAAATCCTGCTGGAAAATGAAATCAGCATCTTTAAAAAGCTGGTCAGCAGAAGGAAGCCTGAAGTGCTCCAAAATTTCTTGGTAAACGGGTACAGTGACTTTGGTTTTCAAAAAACACAATGGACCAACACCAGCAGATGACATTGCACCCCAAATCATCACAGACTGTGGAAACTTAACACTGGACTTCAAGCAACTTGGGCTATGAGCTTCTCCACCCTTCCTCCAGACTCTAGGACCTTGGTTTCCAAATGAAATACAAAACTTGCTCTCATCTGAAAAGAGGACTTTGGACCACTGGGCAACAGTCCAGTTCTTCTTCTCCTTAGCCCAGGTAAGACGCCTCTGACGTTGTCTGTGGTTCAGGAGTGGCTTGACAAGAGGAATACGACAACTGTATCCAAATTCCTTGACATGTCTGTGTGTGGTGGCTCTTGATGCCTTGACCCCAGCCTCAGTCCATTTCTTGTGAAGTTCACCCAAATTCTTGAATCGATTTTGCTTGACAATCATAAGGCTGCGGTTCTCTCGGTTGGTTGTGCATCTTTTTCTTCCACACTTTTTCCTTCCACTCAACTTTCTTTTAACATGCTTGGATACAGCACTCTGTGAACAGCCAGCTTCTTTGGCAATGAATGTTTGTGGCTTACCCTCCTTGTGAAGGGTGTCAATGATTGTCTTCTGGACAACTGTCACATCAACAGTCTTCCCCATGATTGTGTAGCCTAGTGAACCAAACTGAGAGACCATTTTGAAGGCTCAGGAAACCTTTGCAGGTGTTTTGAGTTGATTAGCTGAATGGCTTGTCACCATATTCTAATTTTTTGAGATAGTGAATTGGTGGGTTTTTGTTAAATGTGAGCCAAAATCATCACAATTAAAAGAACCAAAGACTTAAACTACTTCAGTCTGTGTGCATTGAATTTATTTAATACACGAGTTTCACAATTTGAGTTGAATTACTGAAATAAATGAACTTTTCCACGACATTCTAATTTATTGAGATGCACCTGTATATATAAAAATCTTAATTTGTGTTCAGCAGAAGAAAGAAAGTCATACACATCTGGGATGGCATGAGGGTGAGTAAATGATGAGAGAATTTAATTTATCTATTAAATTAAAAACTATTCCTAGTCAGCATAAATGAAATGTAGTACACAAATACTACTGTGATGTAGAAATTATCAGAAATTATTTTCAGAAATAGTTTTGAGTTCCCTCGCAATTATTTTGGGTTCCCTCGCAATAGCTTTATCAATCCCTTATGAAAATTAACCATGGTTTTACTACAGTAACCATAGTTGAACTATTGTATTTGTAGTAAAACCATAGTTACAACAAAATTTACTATGGTTTTGCTAAAGTAACCATATTTTAAACATGAGATTCATAGTAAAATCATAGTAATAATACAGGAAAACCAAAATTTTAACTAAAGTAAACCAGCAGTAATCATGTAACCATTTTATTTATTTATTTATTTATTTATTTTTTTTGTAGGAAGAACCATAATTTAAAAAAACATGGTACATTTACCACAGATTAACCATGGTGTTACTAAAGTAAAAACTAACCATGTTTTTTGGAAGAATGTTTATGATTTTTATTACCATAGTATTGTTTTTTCTCTCTTTTTACTACGATTTTACCACAAATCTCATGGTTAAAATATGGTTACTCTAGTGGTAAATCCATGGTATATTTTGTGGTAACTATGGTTTTCTACAAATACCATAGTTGAACTATAGTTACTATAGTAAAACCTTGGTTAATTTTTGTAAGGATAGATAAAGTGATTGCAAGAGAACACAAAATAATTGTGAGGGAACACAAAATGTATTGCGAAGGAATGCAAAACTATTTCAGAAAATAAATTCCCTTCATCTTCTGTGCGTACCAAACTTTTGTGAAAATAATGCAAATATTTAAACAGGTTTCCCAAACATTCCCCCGTCTTCCATTGGCTGGACACACATATAGTCCTATCCCAAACTCACACCATTGGGGTTATAATTGTCATGAAAATATGACCCACACATTTTTTTAAAAATTAAGAAATTCACCCTCTTATCCAAGAGGAAAAATATGTCATTTTGAAAAATTCATGAAATACATCCTATCTTTTTCAAATAACTGTTATTCTTCCAAAGGCTTTGCAGCACAAAGCATCATCCTAACTTATTTGGTTACACTTTTAACACAGATGGCAATCTGCTTTCGAAATTTACTCTATTTCTATTTTAGTCACTGTATCTAGGTCCAATTCTGAAGTTTGGCACAGAGGAACAGAAAAAGCAATGGATTACACCCTTCACCACGGGGGAAAAATTGGGATGTTTTGCTCTGAGTGAGCCAGGTAAAAACAACTGCATTTTTCCATGAGCTGTGTAAGCTTTAGGAAACACTATAAACACAGGAGCACTGTTATACTTCTTTACCCTACCACACTCTTAAAATGACTCAGTTGTGGAATGATTTAGTTTATACATCTATAGATCCAAACAATTGGCATGAAGTAATTTATTTTGCTGTAAAGGAAATGGCAGCGATGCGGGTGCGGCGTCAACATTAGCACAGCAGGAGGGAGACGAGTGGATTCTGAACGGAACCAAGGCCTGGATAACCAACTGCTGGGATGCTTCTGCCACGGTTGTTTTCGCTACAACAGATAAGAGCCTAAAACACAAGGTGCGATGTGCATTTTAAATTTTGAATGATTTGAACAACATTGATTTTAATGTATAATTGTAATTAATGGTAATAGAATTGAGGAGAAAAATGCAGAGAGCTACAGTTATTTGATTTGAATTCACCTATTCAAAGGGTCAATCAGAGCTTTAAAATTAGAAATAATTCAAATGTTTTTTCTGATTTTGTTTGCTAATTCATCTGAAAACCAGGGAATTAGTGCGTTCCTGGTGCCGATGCCTCATCCAGGTTTGTCTTTAGGGAAGAAAGAGGACAAACTGGGAATTCGGGCTTCATCCACTGCCAATATCATTATGGAAGACTGCCGTATCCCAGTCGGCAACATGCTGGGAAAACGGGGAATGGGCTTCAAAATTGCAATGGTATGATTTAAGCACATCAGTCTTTCTGCATTTGATCTACTATAATTGTTTAATTCATGAGGGCTTTGCACCAGTGTTAATCTTGTCAATGAAATTATTGACAACAAATGTTTGTTGACAAAGAGTTTTTTGATTTTGTTAATGATGAGGAGACAATGGGAGTCGCGTGGTGCCATGCGAGGTTCGGATGCGTGAACGGCAAGCTCTGCGCTCTTTGCTAGTTTTAATACTTTTTGTGTCATAAACCGGTGAGATTCGATATACCCTGTTCCATAGCTGTTCTATGAAGACAATATGTCAAAGAATTCAAAATCCTTGGGCTCTGGAGACATTAAAAGACACTTATGTCCTCAGCTGAAGCCCCTGAGCAGCAGGCCGCAAGCCCAGGTCTCAATTTGGCCAGTGAGATGAAAGAGATTCAGCGTCAAATGTTGAACATGACGGCATTGCTGACGAAGGTCGTTGCTGACTTGGAGGATCTTGCTGTAATACGTCGATCGATCACTGCCATGGAGACGAAATTCACCGAGTTGGTTACAAGAGTGGCGGATGTTGAGAAACGGATCGATTATCTGGAGTCATCGGAGAGAGAATTAGCTGCTAACCCGCTAGAGACCAAGATGGACTTGGAGCGCGTCTGGGAAAAGTTGGAAGACCTTGAGAATCATAACCGGCGAAACAACGTCTGAATTGTTGGAATTCCTGAGGACGAAGAAGGCCAAGATATGGTGAAATTCCTAGACGAGCTCTTCCCGAGTCTGCTCAACATAGCAGGCCATAAGCTGGAAATTGAGCGAGTTCGGAGATCCGTGGAGGGAGACCCGATCAATTCTGAAATCATCCGATAAAGATCTTGTATTGCATGATGCAAGGAGTAAGGGAAGGCTTTCTTGGAAGAACCACAGCATTTTCTTGTTCCCGGACTTTGCGAATTCGACGAGAGGAACATGATCGATTCAAGGAATCTCTTACATCAATGGAAGGTCACTTTTGCACTGATGTTCCGGGCCAAATTGAGAATAGATCCTAAGGATGGCCGCAAACTATTTACATGCCCACAGCAAGCAATGTGCTTCATAAAGTCAATGACTAAGTTATTTGTGGTTCTCATGTTGCAGCCGAGTGGGCCTGACTCACTGAACATTCACTTGACCGTACGAGGAAGCTAGCTGCCTTTTTTGTTTCTTTTTGTGCTGGTTCCACCTAGCGGCTGCAGTTTGTTTTGTGGAATAACACATCTTTGGGACAGTTTGTGGATGAATCTGCACGTTCTTTGTGCTTATGCCTCCTATTGGCTGGAGTTTGTTTTATAGATTATTTTCTGTTGTGTAGTTCTGTCTCACAAAATGTGTATAGAAACACCGGACTTGAGCAATCCGATGGAAAAGTTGTCACGGGGACTCTCGTAGGCGTACATGGACTGTTTGAGTTAAGAGGGATGGACGCCGGTTGGCTCTGTCGTGTGCAGGGTTAATGCGCACATGTTTCTTTTTTCTATTTTATTTTTTTTTATTGGGGGGAAGTACGGGATTTGATTGATGCACTGATGTTGGAATGTGGTCGTTATTATTTTATTTTTGACACACAAACAGTTTTTTCTAATATGTAAAATGTCAAACGTTAATATGAGTGGATTGTCTGTCTCCATGTGGAATATGAATGGGATGAGGCACCCCATAAAAAGTAGGAAAGTAATTTTTTTTCTTAAACGTAAGAATTATGATATAGTGTTTCTTCAAGAAACGCATATTTCGCCACAGGAAGCTGAACAATTTGTGAAGATATGGGGTGGACATGTTTTCTTTAGTGCTGGCTCAAGTAAGAGCAGGGGAGTCATTACATTGATAAGTAAGCATCTATAATTCAAATGTCTCAAACAGATTAAAGATAAATTAGGAAGAGTCATTATTGTTTTAGCCGAAATTCAGGTGCAAAGGTTGATTTTGGCTAATATTTACGCATCTAACACTGATGATCAGGGCTTTTTTTTTATAGATCTTGAAGGGATGTTGCAAGCCGCTGGCACCCCTCATGATATAATATTGGGAGGAGACTTTTGATGGACAAGTCCTTGATCATAGTGAAGCAAAAGTGTGTAAGCCCCCTAGAGCAACATTGACGCTTCTCAGGATGTGTAAATATCTTGGTTTTACAGATATTTGGAGACTTTTGAACCCATCTGTTTGGGACTATACATTTTTTTTCATCAGTCCATAAGATTTATTCTAGAATAGATTTTTTTTTTTTATATCCAAATCCCTCATATCATCTGTTGTTGATTGTTCAATTAGAAACGTTTTAATCTCAGATCACACCCTGGTGAGTTTAGAGGTGTTGCCACATACGGAGAAAAAGAAATCATATAGTTGTTGCTTTAATGTATCCCTTTTGCAAAATCCTGAATTCCAACAAATGCTAAAGGCTAAAATCAATGTCTATATGGAGACCAACTGGTCCTCAGTATCCTCTGTGGGCATGGCAGGTACTAAAGGCTCTTCTTAGGGGGTGGATCATACAGTATGCCTCATTCATCAAAAAATCCAAAGCACGAGAACTCGTGGAGTTGGAAGGGAATATTAAAAGTGCAGAGGCAGAGCTGAAGCACCGAATGTCTTCTGACGGCCTCAGAGAATTGACCCGACTGAAATACAGATATAATACTGTTTTGTCGCGGAAGGTGGAGTTTTGGCTATTCAGGGCAAGACAGTCATACTTTGAGTCGGGGGACAAAGCAGGGAGTCTTTTTCTACCATTCCCCAGTGAAATCTGCTGGTGGTGAAATATTTACCTCAGCCATTGATATTAATAATGCTTTTAAAGAATTCTATCTTGATCTCTATATTTTCACGTCTTCGTCTACTGATGAAGATTTTAGAAATTTTGTGGAACCATTATAACTCCCTAAATTGATGACTGAGCAAAAAATTTCTCTTGATTCTGAGATAACCTTGGAGGAGCTTGGCAAGGTAATTAAGGCCTTGCCAACAGGCAAGGCTCCGGGGCCAGATGGCTTTGCCGCTGAATTTATTAGATCTTATGCTACAGACCTGGCTCCACTTTTGTTAGAAGTTTATACAGAATTATTAAAGAATGGAAAGCTTCCGCCAGCCATGACACAAGCCTGGATCAGTCTGATTCTTAAAAAGGACAAAGATCCAAGTGAGTGTAAGAGTTACCGTCCAATTTCCCTGATCCAGCTAGACGTAAAAATATTGTCAAAACTTTTAGCTAACTATTTAAGTAAAGTTATGACATCTCTTATACATATATATCAGGTGGGGTTTATTCCCCTCTCCTCACTGGGCATCACAGGAACTGTGCTTGACTGATTTAATTCCTATCCCTCAGGTAGGTCCTTCAAGGTAGCCTGGAGAGGTGAGGTATCCAAGCCACACCAGCTACTTACTGGGGTATCTCAGAGATCAGTGCTTGGGCCACTTCTCTTCTCTATATACACAACATCACTGGGACCCATCATTCAGGCACATGGTTTCTCTTACCACTGCTATGCTGATGACACGCAACTCTACTTGTCTTTCCAGCCTAACGACACCACAGTGACTGATCGAATTTCAGCCTGCCTGGCAGACATCTCTGCCTGGATGAAGGAACACCACCTGCAACTCAACCCAGCCAAGACTGAACTCCTTGTCTTTCTAGCCAACTCTGCTGTTGAACACAACATCACCGAGCAGCTGGGTGCAACTACAGTAACGCCTTCCAAAACGGTCAGAAATCTAGGGGTAACCATCGACAACAGACTAAATTTCACAGACCACATCTCAAAGACTGCAAGATCATGTAGATTTACACTCTACAATATCAGGAAGATAAGACCCTTCCTCTCTGAACATGCCACACAACTGCTTGTCCAGTCACTAGACTGGACTACTGTAACGCTCTCATTGCAGGCCTCCCTGCATGTGCAATTAGACCCCTGCAAATGATCCAGAATGCAGCAGAACGTCTGGTCTTTAATGAACCAAAGAGAGCGCATGTTACACCACTCCTTGTCTCTCTCCACTGGCTGCCATTTGATGCACGTATCAAATTCAAGGCTCTGATGCTGGCATACAGAACAGTCACTGGGTCCGCTCCAGCATACCTAAAATCATTTATGCAGAGCTACGCGCCCACTAGAAGCCTGCGGTCGGCTAAGGAACGTCACCTTGTTGTACCAACACAAAGAGGCACCAAAACACTTTCCTGGACTTTCAGCTTCATCATACCACGATGGTGGAATGACCTTCCCAACTCCATCCGTGAAGCTGACTCACTCTCTGTCATCAAAAAACGACTAAAAACACCTTTTCCATAAGCACTTAACCAGTCATTAATAAAAATAAAAATTAAAAATTAAAATAAATTCTTGTTGCACTTTTAATCTGTTTTGAATACTATTCTGATGCTAGTGAAACTTTGTAGTATGGCACTTTTTCATACCACTGTCTCCTTAAAATGATTCGCTTTTGTTTTCCTCTTTTGTAAGTCACTTTGGATAAAAACGTCTGCCAAATGAATAAATGTAAATGTATAGGGGGCCACAGCTCTTCTGATAACATTAGGAGTTTCAGCAATTTTATGTGGTCAGTGGCGAATGATCAGACTCCAGTCGCTGCCATCTCACTTGATGCCGAAAAGGCATTTGATATGGTAGAATGGGATTATCTTTTTAAGATTTTGGAAATATACGGGTTCGGGAATACTTTTATTGGATGGATTAAGTTACTTTATAGACACCCGGTAGCGGCGGTACAAACAAATGGATTAATTTCAGATTATTTTACTCTGGATAGGGGCACCCGGCAGGGTTGTGCTCTTTCCCCATTATTGTTCTGTCTTGCCCTGGAACCATTAGCAGCCGCGATAAGAAGGGAAGATGATTTTCCAGGGGTGGTGGCGGGAGGTGTGGCGCATAAGCTTTTGCTTTACACAGATGATATTTTTTATTTATCTCTGACCCCACTAGATCTATGCCTTGCCTCCATAGAATTATTAATTCCTTTTCTAAGTTCTCAGGATACAGAGTCAATTGGTCCAAATCTGAAGCTTTGGCTCTGACAGAGTACTGCCCAGTAATGGCTTTCCAGCTGAGCGCCTTCCAGTGGCCCAAACAGGGCATTAAGTATTTGGGCATTTTATTCCCAGCACATGATTTAGTTAGAGTTAATTTTGACCCCTTAATAAAAAGGTTTTCGAGCAATGTGGGCAGGTGAGCTTTATTACATTTATCTATGATTGGGAAAGTTAATGTTATTAAAATGAATTGTATTCTAAAATTTAACTACCTGTTACAGTCTCTCCCTGTAGATGTCCCTCTCTCTTATTTCAAGCAATTTGATAACATAGCGAAGTCTTTCATTTGGAATGGTAAACGTCCCAGATTACATTTCAGTAAGTTACATAGGCCGATTGACAAAGGTGTGCTAGGCCTACCCAAGATTTTGTTTTATTATCATGCATTTGGTCTCAGACATTTGGCTCATTGGTCGCTTCCACCTGAGAGCCCCCCTCCCTGGTTTTGTATTGAATAGGAAGTTCTTGCCCCTATTTTGCCATTGCAAAGCCTTTCTGGCAAACTAATCGGTGAAGTTAAGCTACACCGTTATCTCGCATTTGCACTCTGTATGGACAAAAGTGTCCAGGGTGTTTAATTTGGACATTTATTTAAATGTTGCCTCAAGCAAATGGCTGAAACCTAAATTATGTATTAATAAGTCCCCTTTCTGCTGGTCAGAATGGATTGTGAGGGGGAATGCTAGACTCGGAGACCTATATGAGTGTTGAGATCTTTTGAAAATTTGGCTTAACATTTTGGGATTCCCAGATCTCAGTTCTTTAGGTATTTACAGCTGCACCACCTGCTCTGTATTGTTTCTGGGAGTAGCACCCCACCCTCCAAAGCAGCAGATACTCTGGGAGAGGTGATTACTGCTTTGAGTTCATGAGGCATCAGTGTATTACTCCCTGCTAATTCAGAGTCTGGGGGTCAGAGCTTTAATTTCTATCAAGAGATTATGGGAGAAAGATTTAACTTGGTATTGGAGGAGGGAGTGTGGGCCAGGATTCTAAAAAAACGTCAAGTTTGCATCTAGAGATGCAAGGGTTCGCCTTATGCTATTCAAGATTTTACATAGACTCTGTTGGACCCCCTCTAGATTGTATAGGCTTGGTCTTAAAGACACACTCACCTGCTGGCGATGCCAATCAGAAGATGGAGACACAACCCATGTTTTTGGGGTGTGTGTTAAGATCCAAGAATTGTGGTTGTTTGTGTGACATTTTGGGCACTCAGATTTTACTTTGCCCCAGTATTTTGGGTGATGGGGTGGTCATAAATTTGGGGGATAAACACACAAAAAATTGGGTTCTGACTAGTATCATGATTGGCAGGCAAATTATTTTAAGGGGATGGAAGTCGGAAGGAGCGCCCTTATTTCTGGAGTGTTGTGTGCAGATGGGGAGGCTGGCAGCTTTCGAGCAGGTGGCAAGTAGAAAGCTGAGGTTTTGGGACTTATTTGTTAGGAAATGGGGCAATTATTTAGTGTTTTTGGGAGACTCTCAGGGAGGGGATGTGGAGAGAGAAGTTTAGTTTAATAATTTATGTTTATTTAAAAAAAAAAATTTTTTGTGTGTGTGTGTGTGTGTGTGTGTATTATGATGTGAATTATGAATTGATCCAAATAATCATGTGTGTGTATATATATATATATATATATATATCACCAGATGAGATTTAATGAGGAATAAGATTTATTATTATTCACAAAATATGAAGTTGGAGACGTGATGTATGTGCTGACGAGCAACATTTCCATATAGTCGCATTTTTCTTTCCATGCCCTCACTTCAATTTAGAACACTTGATTATCTAAATAGGTATTGAAGTGAGGATAAAAATATGAATGTTGTCAATAAGGAAAGATTTAGATGCAATAAATCCCAACATGATTGTTTTCATTTTACCTCAAAAGGCTATTGTTATACTGTAGAACTAAACCGTTGTAACTGTAGAATCCTCCAGCGCCGGCCACAGAGGAACACAGAGGAAAAAGAAAACTATTGGGATAGATTTTTGCTGATAACCAATAGTTCCAAAAAGCAACTATCGGCACTGATTAATCAGTTAAACCGATATATCGGTCTAGCTCTATCCTAAACTGTCTAAACGTGAGTAGTTCACAACAAAGTAATTTCTAAAACGTAGGTAATATTTATTTGATATTATTTCAGGAGCCAAGGTTTCCAGGACAGTTTTCTCATGATATTTAATCATATATATTAAACATATTAAACTTTAATATGTCTGATACACGTTAAAATAATTGTAATTTTCAAAGTATATGAATATTTGGTTAACGTTTGGCTTTTGCCATTTTGCCCATTATCACAAACTAAACTGTTATTTTTGTCAGAGTTACTTTTCAAAATGTATTTATATGACATGATGAAATATTGACTACATTTAAAGGACATTTTCGTCAAAAGAAAAAATTTATGACTAAAATAAAAACTGAAAATTAACGCTGCTTTGCGCACTTTTTAACAGCAAACTCTGGACAGTGGACGGATTGGTATAGCAGCACAGGCTCTTGGTATTGCACAGGCGGCGCTGGACTGTGCTGCTGATTACGCCCATAAGAGAACAGCTTTCGGCGTTTCGATTGGGAAACTGCAGGCAATACAGGTACAGTAACATACAGGTCATAAACCATCTCTAACACTTCCTTGGTGTGTACATTCAGAAAAGAGTGTTTGTTTCATGCTTTATCACCTGGGGTTTTCATTTATCAAGCCGCAGAGGTTTGCTAATGTATAAACGTCTCTTTTAGTTCAAATTAGCAGACATGGCTGTAGCTATAGAGAGCGCTCGGCTTCTCACCTGGAAAGCTGCAATGCTGCGGGATGCAAAGAAACCTTTTACTAAGGTTAGTCACTCTTCTCAGTAAGAAATATTTTACTGCTCATGGTAAATGCACTGATGGTTTGAACAGAATATCTTAGAGACTAAGAGGTGGGGTCTTTTGACATGGGCTAGTTACTTCTGCAAGCAACCACATGGTGACACTAAAATCACAACGAACATATTATTAACGGCATAGTAATGTCTTGGGAACCATCCAGAACACCCTAGAACCATGGCAGCGACTTTTACATGGGCAAGCATCATTCTCAATTTCTTCTGAGAATGTACAATTCCAGTTTATACTGTAGATGTTTTTCTTTGTTCTCCAGGAAGCTGCCATGGCAAAACTGGCTGCATCTGAGGCTGCTACTTTTGTCTCTCACCAGGTAAACATACTTAAAAAAAAAAAATTTCTTTAGGATACAGTTGTGCTCAAAAGTTGGCAGAAATTGTGACATTTTGGCATTGATTTTGAAAATATGACTGATCATGCAAAAAAAAACTGTCTTTTATTTAAGGATAGTGATCATACGAAGCCATTTATTATCACATAGTTGTTTGGCTCCTTTTTAAATCATAATGATAACAGAAATCACCCAAATGGCCCTGATCAAATGTTTACATACCCTTGAATGTTTGGCCTTGTTACAGACACACAAGGTGACACACACAGGTTTAAATGGCAATTAAAGGTTAATTTCCCACACCTGTGGCTTTTTAAATTGCAATTAGTGTCTGTGTATAAATAGTCAATGAGTTTGTTAGCTCTCACATGGATGCACTGAGCAGGCTAGATACTGAGCCATGGGGAGCAGAAAAGAACTGTCAAAAGACCTGCGTAACAAGGTAAAGGAACTTTATAAAGATGGAAAAGGATATAAAAAGATATCCAAAGCCTTGAAAATGCCAGTCAGTACTGTTTAATCACTTATTAAGAAGTGGAAAATTTGGGGATCTCTTGATACCAAGCCAAGGTCAGGCAGACCAACAAAGATTTTAGCCACAACTGCAAGAAGAATTGTTCAGGATACAAAGAAAAACCCACAGGTAACCTCAGGAGAAATACAGGCTACTCTGGAAAAAGACAGTGTGGTTGTTTCAAGGAGCACAATACGACGATACTTGAACAAAAATGAGCTGCATGGTCGAGTTGCCTGAAAGAAGCCAATGCCACAAAAAAGCCCGGTTACAACATGCCCGACAACACCTTGACACGCCTCACAGCTTCTGGCACACTGTAATTTGGAGTGATGAGACCAAAATAGAGCTTTATGGTCACAACCGTAAGTGCTATGTTTGGAGAGGGGTCAACAAGTATAAAAGACAATTTTTTTTTGCATGATCAGTCATATTTTCAAAATCAATGCCAGGGTATGCAAACTTTTGAGCACAACTGTATGTAGTTTTACTTTTAAAGGAAGAAATGTTCAAAGATCAAAGGTTCACTAATCTGATATTGCTTTCAATATGAAGGCCATCCAGGTGCTGGGCGGAATGGGTTACGTAACAGACATGCCTGCTGAGAGACACTATCGTGACGCCCGCATCACAGAAATCTATGAAGGCACCAGCGAGATCCAGAGATTAGTCATCGCAAACAACATTTTGAAAGAATATCAACACTAGGAGCTGACAGTCATGTCCACTTGCTTTCCAAAAACTTCTGTTATGACATTGTGCCTGGAATCTCTGATCTGACAGCCAAAGACTACCGGACTATGAAGATATAGCTTGGGGACTGGCTGATTGCATTTTTTATTTATACCACACGAGTGCAGTAGAGTGCCTGAAACACACAAGTGTGCCACTGAAATAAATAACTCAGGATTTTGAGAAATACCAACAAACTTAAATCTTGCTGATTTCACTGGCAATGTAAATGCATATCTGATTGTACATAATGTGTATTTGTTATGCATTTTTAAAATAAATGTTAATGTAATGTTTTATTATTAAAAATTGTTTTGTTTTTAGTTATCAAGTAAATGTACACTCAACCGGTCATTATCCCAAATGTTTTATGAGAGTAAATGTTTTCATAATGACCGGCTGACTTTTAATTATCCTGCTTATTACACGATGACCTGACAGATAAATAAGTCGACATAAAATATTGACTTGAGTTGAAATTAAGTTATGTGGGAAGACAGAAACACTGAATTTCATCTCGGGTTTGCGTAGCAGTGATGTTGGTGTTATTTCTGCGAAAATAATTGTCTGACTGCTAATTATCTTGCTTCTTTCAAACGTATTTGCTAGAAAAATAAATAAATCGAAATGAAATATTGATTTGAGTGAAAATTGCTTTATTAGCTTCCTTGTAGATATTACAAAGTGATACACGAAATAGAAAAGAGGACCGGTTGTGTCTAGAAGGTAACCGCCCAACAGTACTGGGTGGATTACTTTTGAATTGTAATCAGGTACTGATTACAAATTACTATCAAAAAATGCAATCAGTAATGTAATCTCATAGATTATATTTTTGGGGTAACTTTCAACCTAATTCTTTATTTTATGACACATTGAGTAGGATAATCATTTTAACATAAAAGTACAAAGAGGAAGAAAATGTATTCCATTCTTCATTACTAACAAAAAACGCCTCACAAAAAGAGCTCCTTATGACATTTTTATAATGTGCATTAAACATTACATGAATGAAATAATCCATCCATCTCCTATTCCAAAGCTGAGCAGCGAAATATTATCTTTTGAACAGCAAGAATATTCTAAAAGAGCAGAATATTTTAAAACAGCAGAGTTCCACCGAGTCACACAAGGAACAATTGTGTCAAGTTTTGTCAAGTTTCATGCAGTGGACTCCACTGCATCAGCAGCAACAGTAGAGTGATGGGCTTTGTTCCATATTGCTGCACATTTTGCAGTTGAACTATTGTGAACCCTGCGGGCAGGACCCTGTGTTAGCTGCACACCATTGGTGAGGTAGTAAGAAATAATAAAAACATTTTTAAAACATATCTAGTTCATTTTAAGTGCATAAAACAATCAACAGCAATGACACTGCTAGTTCAAAGCAAACAGATCAAATCTCTGACACACTTACTTTTAACCCTCACTACTTATTAATAGTCTATCACCTATTCCTTAGCTGAGGTGCATATCTTACTGTTGGAACGTAAAAGGAGCACATGCTCAAAATGTTCATCTGTGAGGCTATTGTGCTTTGGGGTTAAAATATGATGATATTGATATGAAAATTATCAATAAATTATTAACAGTTCACCACTGTTGCTTTGTTAATTTGTAATCATGTAATCTATAAAAAGTAACTGTAGTCTAATTACGAATATTTTAAAATGTAATATAATCAAATTACAAGTAGAATATATTTGTAATCTGATTATGTAATACAGATTACATGTAATCCTTTACTACCCAGCACTGTCGCCCGATTACCTTAAATCTCGCGAGACTAACCCTACCCCTAACCCTAAACCTATTAACACACAGCACAGATGTGTAAAAAATCTGTGCAACTCCAGTCTTTTTAATATGCGCTCAAGCAAAACACTTCTGTGAGAGGCAAGCTGAACTACCACTATTCTTAAAGAGACAGTACCTATTTATCACATGTTGTACTTATCTATCTAAATACTTGAAAATAGTACAGATGATACATTTAAATAATAAAATTAGTCACAAATAGACACATGCGATATATGCAATTTCAAGACATATTTATTGATGGAATACATTAATGTGACCAAAATGCTTAAAAAAAAATTATAATAAAATACAGTTTGTAAAATGTATAATTTCGTAATGTACCAAGTTAGAAGGTCCCCTGTATAATTAACAGCATTATAAGTAAAATGGACACACCTGGAAAAAAAATCAAATTGGAATCAAATTGAGAGCTTGTGTATCGGACAGTTTTTATCAATGCCTAGCCCTATTTACTATTATTCTAAAATGTGGAAAACAGCAATAATAAAGATTGACTAGGTGACTTTTAAATGATAGTGTAGGCCTATATATGATTGCCAAGGAGAATGTTTCTCTTTAGCTCCAGATAATGGGTCTTTGGCTTGTAATGATATCAGAGGAACGCCACAGTAAATAGAACCCTTTTTTGGTTCCATAAAGAATACAAGCCTAGTACAGGAGTGAAGAACACTAAACCTCAACACAAAGAACCATTCCAGCATAAAAGAGTTCTTTAGGTAGATTTGGTTTTAAACTGAGCTATTAATATCTTAAAAGTACCCTAATTTTCTAATTGCACCATAATGAAAAGTGCACATTTGATTTGTATATCAACAGTTGCAGTGCAGTTGTTAGTCGGTGCATCTGCTGTTTTGGTCTATTCTTCCTGAGCTCGTGAGGAAATGAGCACTTGACCACATTTGGCTTCAATCCCACCTGCTTGCGAACTCTAATCTAATGGCCATATCAGTGGAGAAAGAGGCGCCATCATTTTTTAAACGTGTGTTTGTGGAACTGCAGCAGTTTTTGCCATATCAGTGTAAGAGAACTCCTCCTCCAGGACCCTTAAAGGTGTTGTGGGTGATTTTTTTTCATGGAAAGGTATGCAAAAATCTTTCATACTCCCTGAAAGATATGAATGAAATAAGTGTCATGAGATATCTCACCAGTCTCTGTTACAGCAGTAGACTCAGTAAACAGCAAACAAAAATGTGTTTGCGGGCCGCGGTCTCTGATGCTTTCTGCCTGTCAATCATTCAGCGAATTATTGAGGCGTAATGTTATTTTTATGCTATTTTGTTCAATACAGTTGTCAGCTGAGGGCGCTAGTTTGCTGCTGTTGTTTTTGAAAACCGCATTGCTCTGTGTCGGTCTCAATAAAGCTAATTTGGTATCTTTGATTTTGAATTTTAGAAAGAGGGGCCGTGGCAAATCAAATGGCTCAATTTGTGGAAATTCTAGAACGGCTAAAATCACTTACAGCACCCTTAAGAAGGTCAAAGTTTCAGAACTCCTCAGACCAGAAATGAGGATGACAATAAATTTTAAGGCTCTGGCTTTTGCCATTATCTCTTGAACAATGACAAAACTACTAGGCGTCCTGTTCTGCTTAAAATATTCACAAAGAACAAAAGATGTTGTAGCTAAGATGTTTGTAGTTGTTTGTAGGGCTGTTTTGTTTCTTTGAAATTTTTCATTTAAATGTACTATACTAAGCATATGCTGGAATGTTGCTTTATTTTAAAAAGAGATATCAGATACAAATGCACTCATAAAAATAAATTGCACTGCTTGTACTTCTTTTATTATAAAAGTGTACAATTCAGACACGAGGATATGAAGCTTGCATCATTCAAGGGTTTATATAAGACAAATGCATTAACAAACTGTAAAACAAAAATCTTATTTTTTATTTAAATGTGAACAGATAAAATAATGTACACTTCAGAAGGTTTAGGTTATCAAAACATGTACATGTTTTTTCATGAAAATGTTGCAGTCTGGAATCTATAAGTAGAACAATAGGCATTATTCAGCATTCTTTTGAAGCGTACAGACCGTGTCTAATTAGTGCACTCTCAGAAAGCAGAACAAAAACATGAAACATCGACCCTCTCTTCGCCCCCCTTAAGCCACAGTGATTAAAATCACATGCAAACAAATGGGCTCTGACCCTATACTGTCATATATAAAGACACAAAAATACCAGTGTATATCTAATATATTATTACCAAGACATACAGTGAAAAGAGCAAATTTAAGTAGCACAAAATACTTTAATTCAAACAGTAATCGAGTATGTACATTAACTGAATGCTTGCATGTAGTTTGATACAGCACAATACAGTCTTGATGTTGGTGACCTGTTGCATGTAAATGGGCAGTTGACATGCTATTCTTCATCTAAAACTGTTTGTAAACAGAATTTTCTGGTTCTTGTATAATTAGTATGCATGAAGTTGTTTTATGATTTCATATGAATTAAATAAATTCATTTGTCACACTGCAGGACTCTTTAAGTGAATTACAAAAAGGTGATTAAAAAAGCAACAGCATCTAGAAACATACATTATCCACTAAACAATCATATACATTTCAAACTAAAATCTTGCTGTTGAATCTTCAAGTGCCAAGTTCAACTACCCAAACCCAAAACCACAAATAAATCCATTTATGCACTGAACCACTAGTCCATTCTGTTGGTGATCAGACGTAGTTTTGTTTATCATAGTCTCCATTTATTGTTGCGCTCTTTGTGGGAGCGTACTTGAGGGGATACGAGGATTTTTCATCATGCGGACGGGAGAAACACAGAAATGCTCCTCCGAGCAGAAGCATGGCAGATGCTGCCCATCCAATGTAGAGAGCAGCCCCAATTTCTCTCTTCTTTGCATAAGGAACTTGAGGGTCGTAGAAGTCTGAGATGATGTTGTTGGCCATCCAACACAAGGGCACCAACACAAACAAGCCGGATATTATGTATATGACCCCTCCGGCATTCACCACTTTGGCTTTGATGGACTCTTTGCTGATGCAGTTGGTGCACTGAGCGCCAGCGATGGTCACCATCAAACCCTGGACACCCATCACCGCTGAAATGACCGTCAGAGCCCGAGCGGTCTGCAGGTCTGTGGTCAGTGCCAGGACAGAGTCGTGGACCTTGCACTGCATCTGACCTGTGCTTTGGACCACGCAGGACATCCACAGGCCATCCCAGATGTTCTGTGCTACCACAATGTTGCCCTCGATGAAGGCGGACACTTTCCACATGGGCAACCCACATGCCACCATCACCAAAAGGGTCCCAGTGACGCTCAAGCCAAGACCGATAAACTCCAGGCATGCAGAAATCATCTTTGCGACAAAAAATAAAAATATATAAATCTTATTGCAAAAAAATCTTTTAAAGTCAGGCAACTAGATCACGTAATTTGTTAAAACCACATGCAGGTGTTTTAAGCAGAAAAATCTCATTGCTTGGCAGACAGGTGGTGTTGCAGGATGAGGAGCAGTGGGAATGTTCTGCTGGAGTAAGCTGGGAGGATGCTGTTATAGACCATTTCAAGGACTGTTCGTTGGTGACGTCAACGGACGTCATTGTTCAACAGAGATTATTTAGTAGAGACGGGCCACTTCTATTAAAATGAAAGGAGGAAATTGGAACGCCCAACGGCAGCCAACTGTCAACGGATCTGAGCGTAATCTGAGTTATAGATGCACAATTTACTATACCAGTTGTGACGGAATGACACACCACTCCCGTGGATCATCGTCATCCGTTTCCCTGCGAGTTAGATACAACGCAGAGAAATGTTATTTTATTGTAATCTTGACCAACCGTTGTGGAGATTTCGGTCTCTCCCCATTCAAGTAGATAGGAGCTGCACTTTCATGACGCTTGTTTACATAGAAAAATAGCTGCCCAAACTGCCCAAGAGCGTTCCAAAGACGGACGCCGAGTGGACTGACTTACCTTGAAAAAGAGACTTTGTTGATCAGAGCCCAGAGCGTCTACCAACAGCCAATCAGAAGTGAGAGGCGATGGACAAAAACTGGATACGTTTTTTTGAATGAACAAATAAATCGGTGATGTCTTTGCCTCACTGGTATTCTTTGGCAAGAAAAGTTTAAATAAGAGAGAATTTCATGATTCTGATGACTTGTGCAACTTCAGGTGTGCATTTATTTCGAGTATTTCACGGTTATTTCGTTAGACAATTTTCTCTTAAACGCTTTAAAATTGTAGAACTAGTTTCTGTTTGGGCTGTTTACACCAATGCGTTCTTGCGTTAAAAAGACGCAGCGCAACATTATGGAGGACCGAATGTGACAATATTAAAAATAGATAAATAAATAAATATATTTGCAAAGAAATATAAAAAATGAAAAAGTGTACCTATAAATAAATAAATGTTTAAATCGGACAAAAATGAGTATTTATACATTTATTTCCTTATTTATGCATTATTGTATTTATTTTTTCCCACATTTATTTATTTCCTCATTTATATATATATATATATATATATATATATATATATATATATATATATATATATATATATATATATATATTTACATTTATTTATTTTCACATTTATTTATTTATGTTTTTATTTCCACATTTATTTATTTCCATATTTATTTATTCATTCATTTGTTTATTTCTACATTCTTTTCCACATTTATGTATTTCTACATTTCTTTGTCCGCATGGTAATGAGGGGGGCGTGTTTTCTACTTCAGGCATGGCAATCAAGCTCAGAGTGCTCCGGAGTGAAGCTTGAAGGCCACAGTGACATCTTGTGGTTGAGTCAAATAGGTCAAATAGGGAGTGAGTGATCTCTATTGAATGAATGACTTAGAGCAGGGCTACTCAACTTTGGAAAGTTCAGGGATCACAAAGCTGGATACATGTAGCCTCAAGGGCTGCACTATTAATTTTTATAGTAATTCTTACAATATATATATATATATATATATATATATATATATATATATATATATATATATATATATATATATATATATATATATATAAACATTTTTATAGTGAACTTTTTTTTATAGTAATAATTATACATTTTATAATGTAATATTATATCATACAAGCTTTTATAAAAGCCTAGACATTAGGGTTGTAACAGTTCAGTTTTCTCATGGTTTGGTTTTAATTTTTCAAAGTGACACTTCCTACCACATTCATTGCAATAAAGAAAACAGATATGATCAACTGTCAAAGACACTGTCAGTATAAACTCCATGAGTGTTCATCATCACACTCAACTGAGATCCACTGAAAAACAAGAGAGAGATATCTATTATTAACTCCAAAACTGCTCCAGTGAGAAGTCATAAAGATTTGTTCTCTTTAGTGTTTTGCGAAGTATTGCATATCACTAATAAGCATTTGCGTGAAGGCGTCTCAACGCCGTTATTCCATGATAAACTATTATTTTAACTATTGTTTTTTCCTGTTATCATGACAAGCATTATCTCCGTTAAGCTATTCAAACTGATTTGACATATTTGCGCTGATGAGTGACTCTCAGGTGAGATTGATGGTTCGCATTCTTGATTTGCAGATCGCGCGTGTGCACGCATACTGTTTCTATGAACATGCGCGCTGACGGACCGTCACGCTCATGAAATATCAGCTTTGCTCAGATAAATTCTTTGTTGTTTATTTCCTTCGTTACCTCCTTTTGCAGTTTATTTCCCTTTCTAACTGTGCTGTGCTTCAGCAATACAGAGAGCTACTGTAAATACTCTGGAAAATGGACACCTCACAATTCATGCACATTTTAAAGGCTATTGATTGTTTTAGATGATGAAATCATAATGCGATGATGGCCCGCGTGTTGAGTAGCGCTGACTTAGAGATTGCACTAGAAAAAAATCTTTATTTTTCACTTTGGCGGACTGAGTTGTAAAGTTTTCGGAATGGTCTACATCCAGGGGTGTAGCATCCATTATGATGGCATATACATGACAGTGAATATATAATGGATTTTTTATTTTTTTATTTTTTACTGATCAAACAAAGGAGTTCTAGGGTGACAGTTCTATCTGTCAATCAACTGCTGATTTTTAAACTTTGCCAGTTTTGTGTGTCTTTAAAAGGAAATAACCGTCTGATCTGAGAATTTTAAAAAGCGCATATACATGCACAATATGCTATTTCACAGAACTTCTTCAATGACACCTGAAGTTAAAACAGGTATTCTACTACAATAGCTGATAATTCTGCTCTAAACGTCAAGCTTGTGCTTAGGTAAAATACAAGTAAAATTGTCAGAAATTATTTTTGTTCTACTTTTTTGAGACCCTCACTTCGAAATCCGAACACAAGTGGTCAAAAGAGATGCATATTATATTGCACCAGTTGTAAATGGTGATGTGTCTCACCCATCCACTTGTGATAAGATTGCGCAAAATGCATATTAATACCAGGTGTACAGGGCACACACACACACACACACACACACACAGAGTTAGAGAAAGAGAGTAAAGTCACGTACAGATGGTTAAAATTAAAACTGATGCACTAAATGCTTTTCTTTTTTCTTTTTTAAGTGCACTTTATAGGGAGTGATTTATCAGGCTGTTCTAAAGGGAACTAACCACATTAAAGCTAAAAACCATCTAAAATCTAAATAGAAGGAGAAAATATTGGTTAGAAATAGATTAATGACGTGTTGATCTGGCAAATAATTCCAAATTAATAGCTGTGTGTCTCTCTTTCTTTGCCCTATTGCCTCCCTCGCTGTGCTGCTGCCCTGCGTACGTACTGGCCCTGAATAAATGCAAGCTTTTACCACCAACATACACTGCGTTTACATTAAATATGATTAATACTTGATAATTTCACGTGTGCTGCCTTTCGTCCATGTCAAAGTGTCTGTAATCAGATCTGTTGAAGTTGTGGTTTCGTTCAGATTGACTGTCAAGATTTTCAGCCGTATCCTGGATGGCTAAGAGTACGTACAGGTATGTTCACCCCAGGTACATACAGTTACCGTGATATGAAATGACTTAAACAGTGATATACAATTTTTGTCATATCACCAACCTCTAAGTCATTCATCCAATAGCGATCATTCATTCCCTATTTGACCTGTTTGACTCAACCACAAGATGTCACTGTGTCCATCAAGCTTCACTCTGGAGCACTCTGAGATTGATTGCCATGCCTGAAGTAGAAAACACGCCCCCCTCATTACCATGTGGACAAAGAAATGTAGAAATACATAAATGTGGAAATAAATAAATGTAGAAATCTACAAATATGGAAATAAAAACATGTATTGATAAATTTAGAAATAAGTAAATACAAAATAGCATGAATAAGGAAATAATATATAAATACTAATTTATGTACAATTTAAACATTTATTTATTAATTTTATTTATGAGTAGAACATTTTTCATTTTTTTATTTTTTTTATTTTTATTTTTATTTTTTACATTTCTTTGCAAATATGTTTATTTATTTTTAATACTGTCACATTTGGTCCTCCATACAAAATGCAGGCGTCTCCAGAGGTGTTTAAAAAGTTGAAGGTTATATTTATTTTTATTTATTTATTATTTTTTACCTGTCAAGGCATCTAAAAAAACGTGGCGCTTCTTTACGACGCTTATCGCAAGCCCTTTCGACATTTAATCACGTGCAGGATATGAATTATATATATCAACAATTAACTTTTCACTAGTTAAAATGCTTATTCTTGATATCAGGAATGGAATTGCCATAAATGAACACTAATTTTAAATTTGCACTGGTAAAAACATTAAATCTTAATATAAAAAAATTACGTAATTACACGTGGAAATACACGTTTATGATATGAAAAATAAAATTTCAACTAGCTAACAAAAAACGTAATTCTTGAAATCTGTAACTGCATTTTCACTAGTAGAATTTCTCAATAATACGTCATTCACTCCTATTCAAAACGCAGTTACCACTGTAAATAGCCTACTAATAGTTATCTCCAATTGTAATTAAAAAAAAAAACATTTTCAATTTAAGCTTAATTCCTTTTACTATTCTTACTAGTTTTAATTAAGTCACTGTTACTCATAAAGTTGTCATTAATAAAAACATTTGAGTGGTCAAAATTAAACAGTACTTGAAATATCACATTTTGGAATCATAACTCAAATTTACACATTCTTAAATTTTGGCTTTGAGTACTACTAACTCAAAATTATCAAGTACAAAATTGCAATGGTGAGGAATACCCATAAGCCCTTGTGCTTGAATAAATTATGTATGTTTGGTCAAAACAAGGGAACTTATGTAGAAAAATAATATTTTTTTATAAATATATATATATAGTTTAATTCTTATTACTATTGTTGTTATTTTGTTGTAGCCGGTTGATAGTTGTGATTTGTGTGAAGTCACCATTAGGGTGATTAGTGTTACCTCTGGTGAACTTGTAGCCTGGTATATTTAAGTCATTCTTCTTTACTCAATTGTATTCTACAAAAGTGCAGATTTATGTGCACTAAGAAGGACTGCGAAGAATCCAATGTGCCATATGGCTAGCTGAGATTTCAGTCATAATTTCCCTTGAACTGTATAAGAAGTGGTATAACTCAATTTAAATTATTAAATTAAAACAATGATACTTTAATCACAGATTAGTTAATGTACTTGTAACAAGTTAACGTTACTTAAAAAAATTAAGTTCAGTTTACTTTAGCCAAATATGTATGATTACTTTAAAAAAAAAGCATGCAAAACAATTGCCTTAAAAATCTAATGTCAACTAATTAGATTTTACAGTGTAGATATCTAATGAATTTCTTACTAGTTGAAATTCCAGTTTCACATATTAGCAATGCACTTCTTACTAGTAAAAATGATAATTTTTTATATCAATAATTGCACTATTACTAGTAGTAGTATGCATTCCCGATATCAACAATTGAATTAGAACTAGTGAAAATGTTCTTTTTTTATATCAATGTATTTCAGCATGGTAGATTTGGTATTTCTGATATCTGAAATCCATGTATCCACAATAAATGGGAGAATAATGAATGATATCTTTAAGTAAGCTTTCTTACTAGTTACAATAACATTACAGATATCTGAAATTAACATTGCCACTTGTGAAAACCAAATTACAGATATAAAAAATGAGCATTTTCACGAGTTGTAATAATTTGGTTTCATCCATTCCATTTGATCTTTTTGAAAGTATTATTTTCTGTTGTATAATTCTGAATCCCTGCAATATGCTCATCTCCTTTACATGTTTTTTTTTTTTTGCATTAAAATCGAAGCGTTATGTGATACTTTTGATTATAATTCAAAACTGATGTGATCAATTGACATCTTAATATATTTATATGACATGTCAAAAACATGCAATTTCAACTGACGTGTCTTTACTATGTTGTGCTTTATTTCATTAATTAAAAGAAAAGTATGCATGCCCTTTAATGTCTTTCAACTCGCGTGATCCGGTTTTATCTACTTGCAATCTAGTGTGTCATGTGTACAGGCATAATGTATGCTTAGATTTGTTACTTCCTCTCCTAAATCATGCCAAGGAGTGGCACTGGAAAAACAGGAAGAGGGGTGAACTGTCTAATATTTGTGATTGTGAACATGCAGCTACTGGGAGAATGAGAGACGACTGATACCACCTTGGACACCAAAGACTCAAGAGTCAAACAGTAGCAGCTGGTTTGTTCTAAATCATCAGTATACCCTGTTTTATGGAACCAGCGACTCTAGAATGAAGGAATTTCTTTTATTACCATTATTATTTAATTACGTTTTTATCCTTTTTTTTTTTTTAATGAAGTGGCAGTTCGATTCAGTATGGTAGTTGACATGAAATACCTTTGGGAAGTTGACATGTCTTGTGTGATATTCTATACTCAATCTAAAACTATTTTAAACAGAATTTTGCTGTTGCTGGAATAACAAATAAGGAATTCACTTTAATCTCTAGAGGGGTATTAATGTTTTTTTTTTCTCGGAAATCCATGTAGTTATCTGAATGTGATGCATCCTCCTTGCGTACTCCACCTACATTTATGTTATGCAGTTTTCCATGTAAATTCATACCTTGTAAGATTCGGGAAAACACTAAGTAACGTGCCAAAAAATAAATAAAAAGGTAAACAATAACTGTTGGGAAGTCAGCTGCTTTCTCTAAGCACAGTAAAATGCTGATCAACAGACTGGATGCCACCAATGTAGCCAAGCATTAATCAATCATGAGACTTAAGCAGAAGGAAAGACTCTTGTTGATTCAGGCAATTGTTCCTCAGACAGGTCGGTGCAAAAACTTTGCTGTATGTTTGTCCATGCACATGTACCAGCCTCCGCATCATCTGTCTGCAGTGACGTGTGATTGTGTTACTAGGGATGTTGTGGTTTCTGTCTCACACAATGTCATGTTACATATTTAGTTCTTAGTGCTAGCTGATGCTAGTTAGTAAGTTGCCACACAAGGGTGTCTTACACACTCAGTCATTTATTTGTCACAATGGTGTCTTACATTTGTTGGTTGGTTGGTTAGTAAGTTAGTTAGTCAGTTAGTTTATAAGTTAGTTAGCTGTCATACAATGGCATCTTACAGTCTCAGTAAGTTATTTGTCACACAATGGTGTCTAACACATGTTTGTTGGTTGGTTAATAAATAAATTAGTTAGCTAGTTAGTTAGCAGTAACACAATGGCATCTCTCACTCTCAGTAAGTTTTTTGTCACAAAATGGTGTCTAACACACATTTGTTTTTTGGTTAGTAAGTTAGTTTAGTTAGTTAGTTAGTTAGATAGTTATTTAATTAGTTTCTAGGTTAGTTAGCAGTAACACAATGGCATCTCTGATTCTCAGTAAGTTTTTAGTCGCAAAATGGTGTCTAACACACATTTGTTTTTTGGTTAGTAAGTTAGTTTAGTTAGTTAGTTAGTTAGTTAGATAGTTATTTAATTCGTTTCTAGGTTAGTTAGCAGTAACACAATGGCATCTCTCACTCTCAGTAAGTTTTTTGTCGCACAATGGTGTTGAACATACATTTGTTTTTTGGTTATTTAGTTTGTTTAGTTAGTTAGATAGTTAGTTAATTAGTTTTTTGGTTAGTTAGCAGTAACACAATGGCATGTTGTTTGTCACACAATGGTGTCTCACACATGTTTATTGGTTGGTTGGTTGGTTAATAGTTAGTTAGTTTCTAAGTTATTTAGCTGTCACACAATGGTGTCTTACACATGTTTTTGGTTGGTTAGTTAGATAGTTATCTACTTAATTTTTAAGTTAGTTAGCTTTCACACAATGGCGTCTTACACTCTTAGTAAGTTATTTGTGACAAAAAGGTGTCTTACACACATTTGTGTTTTGGTTAGTAAGTTAGTTTATTTAGTTAGTTAGTTTCTAGGTTAGTTAGCAGTAACACAATGGCATCTCTCACTCTCAGTAAGTTTTTTGTCGCAAAATGGTGTCTAACACACATTTGTTTTTTGGTTAGTAAGTTAGTTTAGTTAGTTAGATAGTTAGTTAATTAGTTTCTTGGTTAGTTAGCAGTAACACAATGGCATCTCTCACTCTCAGTAAGTTTTTTTGTCACACAATGGTGTCTCACGCATGTTTATTGGTTGGTTGGTTGGTTAATAGTTTGTTTTTTAAGTTATTTAGCTGTCACACAAAGGTGTCTTACACATGTTTTTGGTTGGTTAGTTAGATAGTTATCTACTTAGTTTCTAAGTTAGTTAGCTTTCACACAATGGCGTCTTACACTCTTAGTAAGTTATTTGTGACAAAAAGGTGTCTTACACACATTTGTGTTTTGGTTAGTAAGTTAGTTTATTTAGTTAGTTAGTTTCTAGGTTAGTTAGCAGTAACACAATGGCATCTCTCACTCTCAGTAAGTTTTTTGTCGCAAAATGGTGTCTAACACACATTTGTTTTTTGGTTAGTAAGTTAGTTTAGTTAGTTAGATAGTTAGTTAATTAGTTTCTTGGTTAGTTAGCAGTAACACAATGGCATCTCTCACTCTCAGTAAGTTTTTTTGTCACACAATGGTGTCTCACGCATGTTTATTGGTTGGTTGGTTGGTTAATAGTTCGTTTTTTAAGTTATTTAGCTGTCACACAAAGGTGTCTTACACATGTTTTTGGTTGGTTAGTTAGCTAGTTATCTACTTAGTTTCTAAGTTAGTTAGCTTTCACACAATGGCGTCTTACACTCTTAGTAAGTTATTTGTGACAAAAAGGTGTCTTACACACATTTGTGTTTTGGTTAGTAAGTTAGTTTATTTAGTTAGTTAGTTTCTAGGTTAGTTAGCAGTAACACAATGGCATCTCTCACTCTCAGTAAGCTTTTTGTCGCAAAATGGTGTCTAACACACATTTGTTTTTTGGTTAGTAAGTTAGTTTAGTTAGTTAGATAGGTAGTTAATTAGTTTCTTGGTTAGTTAGCAGTAACACAATGGCATCTCTCACTCTCAGTAAGGTTTTTGTCACACAATGGTGTCTCACGCGTGTTTATTGGTTGGTTGGTTGGTTAATAGTTAGTTAGTTTCTAAGTTATTTAGCTGTCACACAAAGGTGTCTTACACATGTTTTTGGTTGGTTAGTTAGCTAGTTATCTACTTAGTTTCTAAGTTAGTTAGCTTTCACACAATGGCGTCTTACACTCTTAGTAAGTTATTTGTGACAAAAAGGTGTCTTACACACATTTGTGTTTTGGTTAGTAAGTTAGTTTATTTAGTTAGTTAGTTTCTAGGTTAGTTAGCAGTAACACAATGGCATCTCTCACTCTCAGTAAGCTTTTTGTCGCAAAATGGTGTCTAACACACATTTGTTTTTTGGTTAGTAAGTTAGTTTAGTTAGTTAGATAGTTAGTTAATTAGTTTCTTGGTTAGTTAGCAGTAACACAATGGCATCTCTCACTCTCAGTAAGGTTTTTGTCACACAATGGTGTCTCACGCGTGTTTATTGGTTGGTTGGTTGGTTAATAGTTAGTTAGTTTCTAAGTTATTTAGCTGTCACACAAAGGTGTCTTACACATGTTTTTGGTTGGTTAGTTAGCTAGTTAACTACTTAGTTTCTAAGTTAGTTTTCACACAATGGCGTCTTACACTCTTAGTAAGTTATTTGTGACAAAAAGGTGTCTTACACACATTTGTGTTTTGGTTAGTAAGTTAGTTTATTTAGTTAGTTAGTTTCTAAGTTAGTTATCTGTCACACAATGGCATCTCTCACTCTCAGTAAGTTTTTTGTCGCACAATGGTGTCTAACACACATTTGTTTTTTGGTTAGTTTGTTAGTTTCTAAGTTAGTTAGGTGTCACACAATGGGGCCTTACACTCTCAGTAAGTTATTTGTTACAAAATGGTGTCTTACGTTACACTCTGTTTATTTGTAAGTTAGATAGTTGTCACACAATGTTGTCTTCCACTGTGTTAGTCAGTTAGTTACTTAGTTGTCATAATATGATGTCTTACACTCTTAGTTTCAGTAAGTTAGTACCCTATAGGTAAATGATGCAAGATCAAATGATGACTTATCAAAATGTAAACATGCTCAATGGGACTTTTATTATCCTTAAACGGGGTGACTATTTGCACTGGGTGTAAATAGCACTTGCCACACAGCATGGCTATTTGCACTCTAATAGTCTGGTGGAAACACAGAAATTGAAGACAAAGTGCACCTCCAAGTGTTGCTACAATGGCTTTTTTCATGTGGAAGACCCGGGTTAGATTCCCCCTTTTGTCCCACTTTTCCTCATCCTGTTTTCTGTCTCCACCCTTAATATTTCCTTTAATAATTATTGTAAGTAATACATCAAAATGAATATGATTTCCTCGGTGTAAATAGCATCTAATAACACTATTTGCATTTAGTGCAAAGAAGATGTTTTTTGTTGATATTTACACCTAGTGCAAATAGTCTCAGCCATATTTAAAATAATATAGTGTGCTTTATAAAGCAAACATCACTACTCATCCTTAAGGTGAGGGGTTTGAAAGATCTTAGCATCCCTGGCATTAGCAATAGTGATAGTGATGCTTGCCTTTGCAGGCACCACCATAAATGCTTAAAAGTTATACCATCAATGATCAATACATTCAAGAAACCTCTATGTGTGAGTGTGTGTGCCTGGTTATTAGCCATCAGTGTCTGATTTTAAGGATTGTTTATATGGGCTTTACATTTGCTTTGCAAATGACTGTACCTGTTTTAGTATAGTTTCTTGTTTCTGATGCGCTCTGGTCTAACTGTACGATTCCATTATGTTATCGTGAAAACCACATTTCCTTCCTCATCGTCATTTTCTTATCTGATGCTTCCCTGTCAAATTAGGTCATGAGGGTAGCTGTTATTTTGCTTTGCACAGATACCACAGTAAATAAGGAGACTGATAACATGAGGGTGCCTAGGAGGCTAAAATCCCCACTGTTATACAGTAAGTAGTTGAAATAGTGATAATTAGTAAGCAGTTGTAATTTTGTATGGTCTATCTTGATCACCATGGAACATTTACTTTACAGTCGCTTTCAACGAGTAATTACTGACATCCTGTCAATGACTTTTTCAAACAACACAAAAGGAGTATGCTACAGTATATTCCATGTCTTCTAAAGCCATATAATAGTTTTTGTGAGGAACAGACCAAATGTTAAATCATTATTCACTGAAAATCTTGACATCCGCCATAGCTCTCTCTCTGAGAAGTAGTGATTCGTGAATGAATCGTACTTCAACTTTTCAATGAAAGCCAATTGGTCTGGATTCGTTCATAATTGAACTGATCAGGTTCTCAAGTTCACAAATCTTTTGCACGATAATCCTGTCACAGCAGTTAACAGTTCACTGAAGGGGAAGATTCTCGGTTAATAACAATTATAATTTCAGTCTGTTTCTCACTTCTTTCTTTTTGGGTGAACTATGCCTTTAACACCAGAAGTGCACAAAAAACGCTGATGCTTGTGTTTTCCCCAGATGTTTCCTGCAGTCTGGCTATTGGGAAGAGGCCAAACCAGGTGTCTGGGATTGAACACGTATATAGGTCTCATCTGTAACATCAGCCAGGAAATGAGTGTAGGAACAAAGCATCAAGACCTCATTCTTTGGCACAACCGCAACTTCGGCTTGTGGACGATGAACACTTAAGTGGCTGAGGTGACCCACTTGGTGTCACGTGGGCTGGGAAAGGATGGAGATGTATAGTGCGGAAATCCTGCCTTATCTTATTATTTCCCTCAAGACTATTGTTCTAGCATAATGGTGAATCTAAATATCTAACAAACCATCAGTTTTCATGTTATAAACCTTTCACTAACTTCTCAGTGACTTTATCACTTCATATTTGTTGATATTTAATCTTTTTTAATATTTGAGTTTCTTGAAAAACTATAATTAGCAGTGTTGAGGTGTGCTGTTACTTTTCTAAGGAATCAGACTTTTGATTTAAAAAAATAAAAAATAAAAATCCCAAAGACTAATTAAAGGAGGGACCATAGAGTTGGGCCAGTAAGCAACCACCTAGCAATGACCTAGCAAACAAACAGAACAGCATAGCAACATTGAAACTGATTAGGAGCTTTTTATTTATTTATTTATTTATTTTTTATCATGCCATCATCCTTTATTTTTGGTCCTTTTCAAATGCCTTTTGTGTACATATTGTACTGTTTACTGACTTTCACTATTAAACTACAAAAAACAAAAACAAAAAATACAAATTATTGCATGTTGAAAACTATTATAAACTAAACAAATAGTGAAATAAACATAAACCATTTAAATATTTATTGTGTGAAATTGATTTCTATCTATTTTTCAAAAATAACAACTGTCCCATAATTGCGGTGTCATTTCCACCACACCAAACAATTTTGCCCCTAATAAAATGTTGTCAAAAGTTAGTGTACTTGTTTAAGGTCTTTCAAACTTTTTGATTCCTCAGATCCCCTAGGAAGGGACCCCCTTCTTTAGATATAAAGGCAGCTATCCATATAAAAAAAAAAAAAAAAAAAAAAACATATACTGTGTGAAACATTACAAAGCATTATATTAAAAAAGACACGTTGTTTCCTAAATTTTTCCAAATAATATAATTGGCCTTTATATTGTCATTGTATTTAAACCAAAATGTTTTTTTCCTTTAAAATATCATGCCTGTCAATTGAATAAAATAATAAATCTATTGATTTCCAACCAGTCCTTTGAAACACTTATAATCATTTAAATTCAGGAAATGTATTATTTTTATTGCATTAAACCTAGATAACTAATATCTTAATGTTAACTTTGACAGCCCTAAAAATAGATATTGTAAAATATTTTTTTTCTCTCTCTCTCTCAAACTCTCCCAGTTTGAAAACCCCTGTTCTTGACAAAAGTGTCAGTGAAGAGCATGTTTGAGATGAAATATGAGACAAGTGATGTTTGAAGAAAACAAAGAAAAATCAAGGTAATTATCACTTGTGATCAAAATATTTGTATTTGGCATCATTTCCAAACAAGCTGTAATTGTGCCAAATTATGCCAAAAGTATGAAAATATTATTTCATTATGTGTATTTGGGATGCATAGAGCGTTATGAATTTAGTTTTATCAAAACAGAGTCAGTCATTTTATATACAGTGGCAAGAAAAAGTATGTGAACCCTTTAGAATTAGCTGGTTTTCTGCAATAATTACTCATAAAATGTGATCTCATCTTCATTAAAGTCACAAGTATAGACAAACAAAATGTGCTTAAACAAACAATTATAATCTTTCATGTCTTTATTGAACACATCCCATTAAACATTAACAGTGCTATGGAAAAAGTATGTGAATCCCTATAGGCTATAGATGAAAAAAAAAAAGCTTATTAGAGTCAGGAGTTGGCAAACCTGGCATCCAGTTAATGAAACGAGATTGGAGGTGTGGGTTACAACTACTTTGACTTATAAAAATCGATCAAACATTTTGAGTTTGGTATTTAGAAGAAGCTTCTGCTGACGTGGACCATGCATAGCAAAAAGAGATCTCAGAAGACTTATGATCAAGAATTGTTGCTTAGCATAAAGTTGGAAAGGGTTACAAAGTTATCTCGAAAAGCTTAGATATTCATCTGTCCATAGTTAGACAAATTGTCTATAAATGGAGACGATTTAGTACTGTGGCTACTCTCCCTGGAAGTGGCTGTCCAGCCAAGATGACTCAAAGGAGAGAATGCTCGATGAGGTAAAAAAGAACATAGAGTGACAGATAAAGACTTGAAGGAATCATTGGAACTGGTTAATATCTCTGATCATGAAATGTTTTGTGGCTGATAAAACTAAGGTTCAATTGTTTGTGCAGAATATGCAGCACCACGCATGGCTTAAAAAGGGCACCGCTTACCAACATGTAAACATCATCTCAATGGCTAAGTACGGTGGAGGTAGCATCATGATTTGGGGCTGCTTTGCTGCTTCGGGGCCTGGAAAAATTGCATTAGCAGTACTAGCTTGTATGGCGCCCTGGGCAAAACCCCCTTCAGCACCTCATTTCCACCACAGAATTCTATTAAACACCAAACAGAATTTGAGATGTGCTGGAAATGACACTCTGGTGGGAATTTCCATGACTTTCATGAAAAGTCATGAAGACTTGTACATGCATGTACATACACTGTTGGACATTGTTAGACCAAGAATGTTTTTTTGAAAATATTTACTAGACTTAACATTCTCAAAATCTACAGTGCCAAAATATGTACTAACCAAATCACATAATTGTTAATGGATACTGGCTAAACAATGAGATATGTGGTCAGGTGCTTGAAAAAGATTTATGCCTTGGGAATTCTGTTTATATTTATATGTCCAAATATGAATACTGACTGTGAGAGGCAAGAGTTCCTTTCAAAAATCCACTCCGCCCCATGAGCCATTCTAATGATTTCCTAGTTTGTAACTGGCTATATTACAAAATGCATTTTATTATGTGTTCCTCAATTGTGATAATGAAGTTTATATCCAAGAACAGTTATTGTCAGGAAGCAGGTCTTATTTGCATCATTTTAAATTAATATTATGTCATTTTTGATGTAGTTAGACGGAACCCATGAGTCAGGCACTTCATATACAGTTGTACACAAAGATTTGGACGTTACTCATTTCTATCCTCTGATAAACTCTTGTGCTCAGTGCAAACCAGTTCTTACTCTCCTTATCATAGTGGTGAAAATTCACTTGTTTTGCTTTACATTTCCTCAGCCATTTTCCCTATCAATCTTGAGATCAGCCGTCTTCTTTTAAGAATGAGGCCACTTCCTTTGTCCATATGGTACAATCATAAAGTAGCATTTACTGGACTGTGACTAAATTCTATGGAAGCTATTGATGAATTTACTGTACAGGTGACCAGGTTGCTGGAATAACAAGTTTAATTTCTTAAATGCTTGTGTAATTTTCATTCTCAAATCAATTTGAATAAAAGTGTTTGCTAAATTAATTAATGTACATGTAAAAAATCCATTGCCAGCTTTCAGTTTGAGTTATACATGAAAAGAAAACACATTTGCTGTAACCCCTACCCGCCTGGTTTCAATTGTTCATCATGAGAAGAGAAACAAGGAAACAGCTTGTACAGAACAATAAAAGTTTCCTGCAATGTACCAAGCATATTTAGCGAGCTGGTGCAAAGGCGTTCAATCCACCTTTAATGAGCCATTGTATGGACACGTAACACAAACCCTATATGTTCCTGAGGTGCCAGTTCCCCAAGAAAACTTATTGTGACACAGCATTGCTGCTGTCCATTGGAGGAAGTGTTCAAGCATAACTTCCTTGCCCATTTGTGACCATGAAGCATCCTGTGGTACATTCTGTTTCATGGAGCACCTTGAGATGTTCCAAACAGAAAAAATAAGTCACCTCAGTGGCCCTGCACCTGGCAGAAATAACACTTGCGTCATTTTCTCTGCTGCTTTTTAGAAGGTTTCAAAATATGCTACATGAGATGCCATGCAGCTTGCAGGATTTTCCTAAACCTGTTTACAAATGATTATTTTTTTATTTTTTCAGATACTTTAGGGAATAATCCCCTAACCCTGTGTGTTACATTTTGGCATAAAATTTAAGCAATCAGACTTGCGATTTTCACCTTGTGGACGATAAAATCCAATAAGGTTATTCCATGTCAAATCAACCAAATTTCAGAAACTTTTTCTAAAGAAAGACAAAAATAAATGATAATGAAGCCAAAATATTAAATGCCAGGGATTAATATTTGCTGAGTAATCCATTATTTTATAGAAGAGGATCAAAATGACTATTTTGGAGCAAAACTACAGGTCATAAACGTAACCTTAGAAAGGTGGCAGCATCATTATTTTACATTTACAAAGAGATAGGTAGGTCTGTTCTTAAAATAAGTTGACTTCAGCACTTAGTTAGGAGCACTACTTTATTTTAAGAATGTGAAATGTCAGAATAATTGTAGAGAGAATGATTTATTTCAGCTTTTATTCCTTTCATCACATTCCCAGTGTGTCAGAAGTTTACATACACTTTGTTAGTATTTGGTAGCATTGCCTTTAAATTGCTTAACTTGGGTCAAACATTTTGGGTAGCCTTCCACAAGCTTCTCACAATAAGTTGCTGGAATTTTGGCCCATTCCTCCAGACAGAACTGGTGTAACTAAGTCAGGTTTGTAGGCCTCCTTGCTCGCACATGCTTTTTCAGTTCTGCCCACAAATTTTCTATCAGATTGAAGTCAGGGCTTTGTGAAGGCCACTCCAATACCTTGACTTTGTTGTCCTTAAGCCATTTTGCCACAACTTTGGAGGTATGCTTGGGGTCACTGTCCATTTGGAAGACCCATTTGTGACTGAGCTTTAACTTCCTGGCTGATGTCTTGAGATGTTGCTTCAATATATCCACATAATTTTCCTTCCTCATGATGCCATCTATTTTGTGAAGTCCCACCAAGTCCCTCCTGCATCAAAGCACCCCCACAACATGATGCTGCCACCCCTATGCTTCATGGTTGGGATGGTGTTCTTTGGCTTGCAAGCCTCACCCTTTTTCCTCCAAACATAACAATGGTCATTATGGCCAAACAGTTCAATTTTTGTTTCATCAGACCAGAGGACATGTCTCTAAAAAGTAAGATCTTTGCCCCCATGTGCACTTGCAAACTGTAGTCTGGCATTTTTATGGCGGTTTTGGAGCAGTGGCTTCTTCCTTGCTGAGCAGCCTTTCAGGTTATGTCGATATAGGACTCGTTTTACTGTGGATATAGATACTTATCTACCTGTGTCTCCAGCATCTTCACAATGTCCTTTTCGCACCAAATTACGTTCATCTCTAGGAGACAGAATGCGTCTCCTTCCTGAGTGGTTGTAACGTATGCTGGAACTGCTGACAATGATGGCAATGATGAAGACGTGAAGATGAAGAACCCAAGTGCAGTTTATTTACAAACGTGAACCACCCTAACTACAAACATGAAGCAATCATAAACTTGAAACTTGGCTTGACATAAACATGAACTAGACATAAACTTAGCTTGCCAGGAACAACATACCAAACACATTCAATACTTGACAACTAGACAATGAAAACATGAGGGCTTAAATACAAGACATGGGAGAACATAAACCAATGAACAAACAGAACTGATAACAAGATAATTAAACAATAAACCAATGAAAACATGACACATGAACATGGAGGGAAAACAAGACATCACATGACTAGGGAAACAGGAACACATGACATGAAACAGGAACTAGAATTTCAAACTAAAAGACATGAATCAACAGAATACACATGACAGTGGTATGATGGCTGCGTGGTCCCATGGTGTTTATACTTGTGTAATGTTGTTTATACAGATGAACGTGGTACCTTCAGGCATTTGGAAATTGCTCCCAAGGATGAACCAGACTTGTGGAGGTCCACAACTTTTGCTGATTTGTTTTGATTTTCCCATGATGTCAAGCAAAGAGGCACTGAGTTTGAAGGTAGGCCTTAAAATACATCCACAGGTACACCTCCAATTGACTCCAATTAGCCTATCAGAAGCTAATTGGCTAATTGCCTAAAGGCATGACATCATTTTTTGGAATTTTAAAAGACATGAATCAACAGAATACACATGACATATCCCCCCCACTAAGGGGTGGCTCCTGACACCCCAACACATAAACAAAACACGTAAAACATGACATAAATTCAAAGTTCTGTAGGGAGCGGGGGGGGGGTGTCTTGAGGCGTGGGGCGTGGCGTGGTAAGAAAGGGCGAGGGGCATGGGACCAGGGCAAAGTCCGTGGGGGGTGAAGCCATGAGAGGCTCGAGGGATGGAGCCATGGAACATGGTGCCTGGAGAGTAGCCGAAGACTCGAAGGGCCAGGGTGGAGCAGACGGCAGGGAGGACCAAGGCGGTGCTGGAGGCTCGGAGGAGCAAGGCGGAGCTGAGGGATCGGAAGACTGAGGTGGAGCCGGTGGGACTAAGGACCAAGGTGGAGCCGTAGGGAAGGAGGTCCCCGGTGAAGCTGACAGATCGGAGGGACGAGGCGCAGCCAGAGGATCGGAGAGCCAAAGCGGAGCCAGGTGACCGACAGACCAAGGAAGAGCCGGAGGGACGAGGGACCCCGGCACAGCCGACAGGCTGAAGGACCGTAGTGGAACCGAGGGAACGCCGAGCTGAGGCAATGTCGAGGGACCGATAGGCCAAGGCGAAGTCCAGGGCTTGGAGGGTCCATGCGGGATCGGAGGGCCGAAAGTTCCCCTTGCCTGCTCAGGAGAACTAAGGGTGGGTATAAGGGTGGGAACCATCTCCAGGTCCCACTGCTCAGGTGTGGCTGTGACATGGCATGGAGCAGGCTGAGGCGTTGCGGTGACGTGGCATGGAGTAGGCTGAGGCGTTGCTGTGACGTGGCATGGAGCTGGCTGAGGCGTTGCGGCGAAGCGGCATGGAGCAGGCTGAGGCGTTGCGACGACGTGGCATGGAGCAGGCTGAGGCGTTGCGGCGACGTGGCGTGGAACTGGCTGAGGCGTTGCGGCGGCGTGCCATGGAGCAGGCTGAGACGTCGTGGCGTCGTGGCATGGAGCAGGCCGATGCGCTGTGGCGACGTGGCATGGCGCAGGCTGAGGCGTTGCCATGCCGTGGAACTCTGGCTCGGCGGCGGCCATGCCGTGGAACTCTGGCTCGGCGGCGGCCATGCCGTGGAACTCTGGCTCGGCGGAGGTCATGCCGTGGAACTCTGGCTCGGCATCCGCCTTCCCCACAGTGAACGGGGAACCAATGAACCGTAGGGCAAGGTCGATATATTGAGCCAGGCTGAGGGAACTGCGACCGCCAGACATCAAAAAAGAAATGGACTCATTCAGTCCAAATCTAAAACAGTCTTTGAGGGCAACCTCATTAAAGTCCACCTGGCTGGCTAGACCGCAGAAGTCCTCAACATAGTCCTCCAGGGACGATTCCCCTGACGTAGGCGCAGAAGTAAAACTGCTGGGTTCATGGTTGGGTCAAGTATTCTGTAACGTTCTGTAACGTATGCTGGAACTGCTGACAATGATGGCAATGAGGAAGACGTGAAGATGAAGAACCCAAGTGCAGTTTATTTACAAACGTGAACCACCCTAACTACAAACATGAAGCAATCATAAACTTGAAACTTGGCTTGACATAAACATGAACTAGACATAAACTTAGCTTGCCAGGAACAACATACCAAACACATTCAATACTTGACAACTAGACGATGAAAACATGAGGGCTTAAATACAAGACATGGGAGAACATAAACCAATGAACAAACAGAACTGATAACAAGATAATTAAACAATAAACCAATGAAAACATGACACATGAACATGGAGGGAAAACAAGACATCACATGACTAGGGAAACAGGAACACATGACATGAAACAGGAACTAGAATTTCAAACTAAAAGACATGAATCAACAGAATACACATGACAGTGGTATGATGGCTGCGTGGTCCCATGGTGTTTATACTTGTGTAATGTTGTTTATACAGATGAACGTGGTACCTTCAGGCATTTGGAAATTGCTCCCAAGGATGAACCAGACTTGTGGAGGTCCACAACTTTTGCTGATTTGTTTTGATTTTCCCATGATGTCAAGCAAAGAGGCACTGAGTTTGAAGGTAGGCCTTAAAATACATCCACAGGTACACCTCCAATTGACTCCAATTAGCCTATCAGAAGCTAATTGGCTAATTGCCTAAAGGCATGACATCATTTTTTGGAATTTTCTAAGCTGCGTGTAAACTTCTGACCCACTGTAATTGTGATGTAGTCAATTAAAAGTGAAACAATCTGTCTGTAAACAATTGTTGGAAAAATTACTTGTGTCATGCACAAAGTAGATGCCCTAAAAGACTTGCCAAAACAATAGTTTGCTAAATATTAAATCTGTGGAGTGGTTAAAAAATGAGTTTAAATGACTTCAACCTAAGTGTATGTAAACTTCTGATTTCAACTGTAAGTTAAGCATAATCGACAGCAGATTTGTGGCATAATGTTGATTACCACAAACATTCATTTCGATTAGTCCCTCATTTTTTCTTAAAAAAAAAAAAAAAAAAAAAACAAAAGGAAAGATTCTTCTGGGTTACAGTGAGGCACTTATAATGGAAGTGTTTGGGGCCAATCTATAAACATTAAAATACTCACTGTTTCAAAAGTATAGACACAAGACATAAACAATATGTGTGTTAACATGATTTTATTGTGATAAAATCACTTACCTTTTCTGTGTAAAGTTATATCCAATTTTTACAACTACGTTGCCATGACGATGTAATGCCAAAACCCCTAAAACGACTGTAAAAACGATGATTTAAACAACTGTACTGCTTTATAACTGAAGAATTAATGTAATTTATTTTATGCAATTAAAAAATCTTCACATTTCTGGCTTCAAACTCTTTCAAAAACTGGCCCCATTCACTTCCATTATAAGTGCCTCACTGTAACCTCGATTTTTGCTTTATTTAGAGAAAGGAACGAGTCGAAATAATTTTTTGTGGTAATCAACATTATGCCACAAATGCTCGATTGAGCTTAACATGTATTGAACCCGGAATATTCCTTTAATAAGAAATCATTTTTAAGCAATGGGAAGCAGTCTTTATTTAGGTCAAATTGTGAAAAATCAATCACTTTTAATAATAGTGCTTGGTAAGGGATCACTTACATCACTATTAGTATTCAGCATATTTTGGGATAGAGATTTTCAGAACAAATCTTAAAGCTAAGCAACCACAAGAACCCCTTAGCAAACTGCACTAAAACCACTCAGAAAACCTTAACATCACTGCAAGTTTTAGATGGGCATGACTGCTTTTAAGAAAATGTAAACCATCTAGTTTTCTTTATGGTACCAGATGCAACCAAATGTGTTAATTAAAATATAAACTGTTTCTGAGAGCAAATGAGATATCAACATTTTTCCTCAACATACTTCAAACGTTCAGAGGAAACTTCTCTCTCTCTAAATACAGGCCACATTGGCCTACTTAATTTTTTCCTGAGTAGAGTTACAGTGTAAGCATCTTCCAAAATTAACAAGCCTTTGATGTGTTTTGAAATAAATAAAGTGCTTAATTTCTGACACCGAGAGGAACAATTCTCTATACTTAGCCTTGGTAACCTGTCAAAGGGTTTCCAGGGTATTATTTACACAGCAGTCTCTCACAATTGTGCTGCTCTCCGGACATCTTCCTGCATGTCTTAATGTGTCAGGAAAATGTACGCATGACCTATAATTTACGTATAATTTAAGTACAAAGTCTGGCTCACATGCATTCATTCAGAATATCACAGTGCAAACATTAACATGATTCAATCAACATGACAAAATTTGGAATGACGTTACACTGCCACCTTCCGTCTTTGTCTGCAAACAACATCGGATCTCTATGGAGGACTGGAAAAGCCTCTTAAAAACGGAAAGAATCAATTTTCAACTTAAATGAATCAATAAACAAGTATGAATACATGATTAATTAATAAAGCATAACATGTTAATTAAATGCTAATAAAAAAAACTAAAAATATGTATTTTACTGTTTTATGTATTTATTGTTTTTGTATTTTCAGAATCAGAATCAGAATGAGCTTTATTGCCAAGTATGGTTACACATACAAGGAATTTGTCTTGGTGACAGGAGCTTCCAGTACACAACAATACAAAACAGCAAGAAGACATAGATAATAATAAAAAATAATTCAAATTGGAATAGAAAATATAGTATACAGAATTCACAATAAGAATATATATATATATATATATATATATATATATATACATACATGCATACATACATGCATACATACATGCATACATGCATACATGCATACATGCATACATGCATACATACATGCATACACGCATACATACACGCATACATACACGCATACATACACGCATACATACACGCATACATACATGCATACATGCATACATGCATACATACATGCATACATACACGCATACATACACGCATACATACACGCATACATGCATGCATACATACACACATACATACACGCATACATACACGCATACATACATGCATACATACATGCATACATACATGCATACATACATACATACATGCATACATACATGCATACATGCATACATACATGCATACATGCATACATACATACATGCATACATACATGCATACATACACACATACATACACACATACATACACGCACACATACATACATGCATACATACATGCATACATACATGAATATTCCAAAATTGGAACAGTTTGGCCCGTCTCACTAGCTGCTGCCTGTCTGTTAGAAAGCTGGTGATCCACTGACAGACAGAACAGAGAGCTGGTGTAGTTTAGTCCGAAGCAATTGTGTCATTTTGTGTCATTTTCTGGAGAAATTTTGTGTCACTGAATTCATTATTTGTATTTATTTATTTTACTGTATTTTACTGTTAAATTTCTATAAATACAAATTAAGTAAACCAGTTTAAATATGCCCTTTAACTGGTCTATTTTAAGATTATTCTTTTACCCTGTATTTTGTTTTTTATTAATAAATTGATCATTAATTTCTTTTTAATTTTTTTTAGGTTAGACTCATAGTCTTGAAATTGATAAACAAAATAAACAGCCCAAATTTAGTGTTATTGTCAGTTCTTTTTTTTTCTTTTTTTTAAATCAGTAAAATAATTCGCAAAAATATGCATATGATAAAACTCTATATATATATATATATATATATATATATATATATATATATATATATATATATATATATATATATATATAGTCCTCAGAGTCAAAACATTATTCCATAGTTAATTAATATTGCAGCTGTTCCCAAAGCGAAAATACAAATCCTACTATGGCAAAACATCGGTTAATGAATATTAATTAGGGGATGCTAACATTTGCCATCCAATAGCTGTCTTGGCTCCTGAATAATAACTAGTTCGTGTGGACGTTTCTTGTCACTGGCGAGGGCCAGTCTCATGATTATTAATGAACACGTCTTCTCCATAGTAGGATCCGCGAATCAGCGTTCTGAAAGCGGCCGGGATGACGAGCAGCGCCAGGTACAAGAGTCGGGCGGTGAAAACAGGTAAGATGGGTCAGGAACTAAAAAACATGTGAGTGAAATATCTGAAAATGCAATAGCGAAAATGTAATTAATCTGTTTGTTTGCATTAATCGCTCTGGTTTTCCCAACGGGCGAAAATGGGAATGGGCGTCTGCATCCTTGGACCTCGCGCATCACACAACAGAGGATGGAGAGGTAAGCGCACATTTAATCAATCATCAATATGCAAAGCAAAGCCATTTTTCTTTTAACATAGTTTGATCCACGTCGGTGGTCTGTGAGCATCCATACATTATCTCTGGGACAGTGGGTTGCATTACGCTATGAATAACCCAGAAAACACCATTCTCTTACAACGGTCCATGCATCCCCTAACGCTTCCATCAACATCTGTTTAGTTATCAGAATAACAACACGTACAAATTATCATCTTATATATGTTTCAGCCTAAATTAGTGGGTTGCAAATGTATTTCTCATAAAATAAATGGATTCTGTCCATTTTCAGAAATGCATGGAAACGAATCCCTACTGCCTGCATTACACACACACTGTACAGCACAGTTTCACACATTTTATCACATTATATATATAAAGTAACTTCACTGTAATAACATTAACGATAATAATAATAATAAATAGATATTTTTAGAATAAAAAAAAACATTTTGCATTAAGAAATTTAAAATCATTATTGAAATTCTCATTACTGTAATAAAAAATATATCTATCTATATATTTTTAACATATTTGCATAAAGAAAATTAAGCTCATTATGGAAATTATCATTACTGTAATAGGCACAATAATTTTATTGTTATTATTAGAGGTTATTATTAAAGTCAGCATAATTTTAAGTACTGTATCAAGTACTACTGTGATGAATTATACACTCACACACACACACACACACACACACACACATACATACAGTATACACACATTATACACACACACATATATAGAGAGAGAGAGAGAGAGAGAGAGAGAGATTTTTAACATATAATTTAGAATGTATATATTTTTTCCACATGGGGGGAGCTGGATACAGTTGAAGTCAGAAGTTTACATACACTTAGGTTGAAGTCATTAAAACGTATTTTTTAACCACTCCACAGATTTAATATTAGCAAACGATAGTTTTGGCAAGTCGTTTAGGACATCTACTTTGTGCATAACATGAGTAATTTTTCCAACAATTGTTTACAGACAGATTGTTTCACTTTTAATTGACTATATCACAATTCCAGTGGGTCAGAAGTTTACATACACTAAGTTAACTGTGCCTTTAAGCAGCTTGGAAAGTTCCAGAAAATGATGTAAAGCCTTTAGACAATTAGTAAATTAGCTTCTGATAGGAAGTGAACTGAATTGGAGGTGTGCTTGTGGATGTATTTTAAGGCCTACCTTCAAACTCAGTGCCTCTTTGCTTGACATCATGGGAAAATCAAAAGAAATCAGCCAAGACCTCAGAAAAAAAAATTGTGGACCTCCAAAAGTCTGGTTCATCCTTGGGAGTAATTTCAAAATGCCTGAAGGTACCACGTTCATCTGTACAAACAATAGTATGCAAATATAAACACCATGGGACCACGCAGCCATCATACAGCTCAGGAAGGAGACGCATTCTGTCTCCTAGAGATGAACGTAGTTTGGTGCGAAAAGTGCAAATCAATCCAAGAACAACATAAAAGGACCCTGTGAAGATGCTGGAGGAAACAGGTAGACAAGTATCTATATCAACAGTAAAACGAGTCCTATATCGACATAATCTGAAAGGCTGCTCAGCAAGGAAGAAGCCATTGCTCCAAAACTGCCATAAAAAGCCAGACTACAGTTTGGAAGTGCACATGGGCACAAAGATCTTACTTTTTGGAGAAATGTCCTCTGGTCTGATGAAACAAAATTGGAACAGTTTGGGCATAATAACCATCATTATGTTTGGAGGAAAAAGGGTGAGGCTTGCAAGCTGAAGAACATCATCCCAACCGTGAAGCATAGGGGTGGCAGCATCATGTTGTGGGGGTGCTTTGCTGCAGGAGGGACTGGTGCACTTCAGAAAATAGATGGCATCATGAGGAAGAAATATTATGTGGATATATTGAAGCAATATCTCAAGACATCAGCCAGGAAGTTAAAGCTCGGTCGCAAATGGGTCTTCCAAATGGACGATGACCCCAGGCATACCTCCAAAGTTGTGGCAAAATGGCTTAAGGACAACAAAGTCAAGGTATTGCAGTGGCCAACACAAAGTCCTGACCTCAATCCGATAAAAAATTTGTGGGCAGAACTGAAAAAGCATGAGCGAGCAAGGAGGCCTCCAAACCTGACTCAGTTACACCAGTTCTGTCTGGAGGGATGGGCCAAAATTCCAGCAACTTATTGTGAGAAGCTTTTGGAAGGTTGCCCAAAACGTTTGACCCAAGTTAAACAATTTAAAGGCAATGCTACAAATACTAACAAAGTGTATGTAAACTTCTGACTCACTGGGAATGTGATGAAAGAAATAAAAGCTGAAATAAATCATTCTCTCCACTATTATTCTGACATTTCACATTCTTAAAATTAAGTAGTGATCCTAACTGACCTAAGACAGGGAAAGTTTTCTACGATTAAATGTCAGGAATTATGGAGAAACTGAGTTTAAATGTATTTGGCTAAGGTGTATGTAAACGTCTGACTTCAACTGTATAATGAAGGCTTCATGAGATTAACCCATATAGTGCTTTAAATGATGAATATCCTTTATTACTAATTTATTTACTTTAGGCTTCACTGGGCCTTATTGTTTAACATTTTGTACTAATTTTCTAATTTCATATTCCTTATAACTACAAACCTTAGTGCTGATAAATCTGAGATAAACTGATGTTCATGTGGCCTCCTCTGTGCAGGGTGCACTGGCTTAGAAAATGTTTAAATGTACGCTTGGCTTTCCGTATGTCCACCTGAGGGCGTACTGTCAGTCAAACTGGGAGAGTGATGAAAATAAGGCTAATGCTTTTAAACCACAGCAAGTAAACCTTCGATTCATTCTCTGTACTTTCGTCTGTGTGATCGCCCACGAAAAACATTCACAACATCCATGCCTTTAGGTCAGAATAAACACTCTTCCTTAGAGACATTAACAGACAGGCCAAATAGAGCTTAAGATGAAGCCAAGCAGGAGAATCTATTGTGCTAAAAGGCATTTGGAGAGATACACGAGCAACGAGTCCTTTCCTACAGATTCACATATTCTGCAGCTCTTTAAAAAGCATTGGCCAAATAAACACTGATAATTCTGTGCATATTTACGATGCAAACCAAGCATGAATATTCTATGTGGCAGTGGGCTGGTTTTATATAACAGAATGAATTATGTAATATTGTAAATATGGAGGCCTTTGGGCCTGCCTGCTCCCGCACAGAATCTGAGCATGGCAGGAATTCTGGGAATGCCCTACTAATGTATGGCCTTAGAGGTTTGGAGGGTGGGGTGCTCTGATGCATTTTTATCCCTGTAGTTATCACAGGATGTGGTTTGGCTTGCAGATGTCCATTTTTGCATACTGTGCAGTTATGGAAAGTAAAGTCATGGCTTTTGCCTTGTATTATTACATAATGTGTGTTTCAAATGTAATTGTATTTAATTCTTTCAGGAGAAAGAGTATGTTGGCTTTGCCACCCTCCCAAACCAAGTACACAGGAAGTCGGTTAAAAAAGGCTTTGATTTCACTCTCATGGTGGCAGGTCAGCATCTATTTACATATCATGAAAATCAATGAGTAAAATGGCATTTTTTGGCCACTTTTATTAATGCCATAGTGATTTTTTCAAGTAAGACATATTTCTGGTTCAGCATCTTTGGTTGGTCCTGGATTAACAACATTTCTATAAAAGAAATATAGTCCTAACTCTAACCATAAAATGGACCCTTTTCACATTTCTGGGTTTGAAACACGGAAGTGAACTATAGCAGGGTAAACTTAAAATTTGGATTATGGCAGTAGAAGAGAGAAAATGTCAATTTTGTATATTTTTATTTATTTATTATTAATGTCAGTGTAATATAATATAAAGAATAATGTTATAAATTTATATTAAATAATAAAAAATTAAAATATAATTTGTTTGGCTAGAATTACACTAAAAGTGTATTTTTGAATGTTTGTATAAAATGTTTTGAAACTCCTTGCGTTTCAGGGGAGTCTGGTCTTGGAAAGTCCACCCTGGTCAACAGCTTGTTCCTCACAGATTTGTACAAGGACAGGAAACTACTGAACGCTGAAGGTGACTTGTATTATCTAATCCAGGGGTTCTCAAACTTTTTGTCATATTGAACCCATTATGACCTAAATTATTTCATTTACGCTAACCTATTCATAAATATAATTAATTTAAAAACATCTTTGCATGTTTGTATTTGGAAATAATTAAAGGTGCACTCAGTAATATTCATGTTTATGTCTTCCTAGTGGCGTAAATGCAACATCACACAAAAACAGAAGTTCTCAGTTTCCAAAGTCATTGTAAAATAGTGCAATTCGCTGTCAGCCATGATTAATTCATTCCGCAAGTGAAAACGTCCAGTTACAGCTGACTACAGAGATAAAGCGGGTAATATTTGGCTTGTCACGTGATCTCAACACGGTGGCCCTCATGAATGTGTGCCCGGCACCATATGTAGAATAGAGCAGCTTATTTACACCTTTGTTGGATTTTGTTGGGTCAGTATTTTCACCCTGTTGGTGTTTGTTAGTGCATTTTTAAAAGTTATGCTTCTCAGCATTCGAAATCCAACTGCATCCAAACAGAGACTATTTAGCAGAGATGGGCCACTTGTAATAAAATGAATGAGAGAAATTGGAACGCCCCAATGGTCAATGGATGTAGAAAGGAAGTCCCGCCTTACAGGTAAAAGAGCCAGTCAGCTTTTAGATACACACACCACCTGGCAATCAACTCGAGAACACGCATGCACATTAGCAATACAAGCCAGGAAAATTGTGTTTTTTTTTTTGTGTGTGTTTTTTTTAGCTCTATCTGAGGGAAAGAAGTACAATATATGATTTTAGTGTTGTCAGATTTTATTGGTGATTTGAAATTTTTTATTTGATCCTTATCTTGACCAACTGTTTTTGAGATTTCAATGTTTCCCCATTCAAGTAGATAGGAGCTGCACTGTCATGACTGGGAGCGTTTCATAGATGGCCGACAGGGTTGGACGTTTTTAAAATGTATTCCACTACAGATTACAGAATACATGCTGTAAAATGTGATTTGTAACGTATTCTGTTAGATTACTCATTGTCAGTAATGTAATCTAAATAAATAATAGATTTTTTCACTTGTTTTTGACTATAAATAATCTGCCATTACAGTAAAACAAAATACACTTATATGAAAAAATGCAGTACATGCTCTGAAATAGCCTAAATACATTATACAGTGTAGCTTCTCAAGTAAATTTATTTTAAGAGTATATAATATAGTATTATAATTAAGAGTAGGCCTACTATTTTTGCAGTACATCTTTGCACTAATATCAAAGGTCTTACTAGACGGAAAAAAAAAAGATCTAACATGGATTTTCTTGATAGAATTCATTATATATTATAATCACGACTGGTAACAAGTGCATCTAATGGCTAGATATACCATTTTACCTTGGCACAATGCTAAATGTTCACATAGCAGTTTACAAAAGAAACTATTTCTGATGCTTCAAATTTACTTGAAAACCCCACAGAGTGTACACAACAACATCTTCTGATTGTTTGTGGATTCTGTTCATAGAATGAGGCAGAAAATCTATTATTTGTAGCTTTCTATATGATGCTACAGTCTAGATTGGTTAGTGTTTCTCATATATGCATCTTTTAATCTTGTAATAAATATACCCAAACCGCATAAGATTTTGAAAAACTATATTGCCTTGTAATCATGTATTTATTGGATTTATATTTCATCTGTCAGAGCGTTTCTAATGTTTTTTTGTTGCTATAAATCCTCAATGGCGTCAGATCCACCATTTCACTGATATCGGAATGAGAGCGCCCTCTGTCTGCTCGTATGAGTAATACATCATAATGTTTCCCAGCTGTTCAAATGCTACTCAGATCGCTTCATTTAAAAGCACAAGTGTTTTCCAACTGAATAGACTAAATATAAAATGAAACAAATGAGAATAAGATGCAAAGTAATCTCTTCAGTAATCAAAATACTTTTTGAAAGTAACTGTAATTTGATTACCAACTACTTAACTTGTAACTGTAGTGGAATACAGTTACTCATATATTTCTTTACATAATGCCGTTACATGTACGTTACTCCAAAACCCTGATGGCCAACAGTGGACTGCTAGAAAGACTTTGATCCAACTGCCAACTTTTGAATGTTGGAGTTTATTAAGAGTTTGTTGAGTGTACATCATTTTAAAAATATTTTTAAAAAATGCTATTCTACTATTAGCTGTGTCCAGTAGTGGTTCTAGCTTGTATGGCGCCCTGGGCGAAACCCGCTTCAACACGCCCCCAAAGTTGTAGACGGGGCGAAGTTGTTGCCGAAGTGACATTTCAAACACTTGTGAGGTGTTACTGCTAACTTTAGCATGTTAGCCAAAGCCAAATTAGTTCAACACTTATATCTCAAATAATGAAAATATTCACACATCATGGGGTGATGGTAAAGCACTCCACAGAATGAAGAAGTGCATCATCTGGGTACTCATAGTACACTTCTTTTTGTTGCATTTTCAGTGTTAACATACTACTTGCACTATAAAATGGTGTAGAATAGCGCAGAAGTGTGCGGTTTAGAACACACCTTATGTCTTTCTGTTTACAAGTTAAGCAACTAGAAAAAACCTTTAAAACGCACCTTTAAAGCAACTTTAATACATACAATTTTGATTAGACCATGCATGCAAGTGTTCTGTTTTGAAAGTTTTTACTTGTTATTCATATAAATTTTTTTTCCAATTAAATTTGGTAATAGCAAACTCTCATGGTGTAATCTAAATAACATTTTTCTAACACATATTTTTGTATGATCAGAGCGTATTAATCAGACAGTGGAGATCATCAAACACACTGTTGACATTGAAGAAAAAGGCATTAAGCTGAAATTGACCATTGTGGACACACCAGGTTTTGGAGATGCCGTCAATAATACTGAGTGGTACGTACATACAGGTCCACATAAATTATAGGAATATTCTGTGGCATTCCTGTGATTAATAACACAGACTCCTCCCTCAGTTTGTATAAAAGGATGGAAAACATGCATACTGTAGTATACACTTAAAATGTAGCACAGTTAATGTTTGCCTTTTACCTTTTATATTAGTCTAAGATCATTAAAGCTGTTTTTTTTTTAAATTTTTTTAAAGAAGAGCATTTAAGCTTGAATCTCAACAAGTCCACCTAAACAGGATATACAGTACAGTAGCAACTCCAATGAACAACACCATTCAAATGAAATGAATACAGTATTGGTAGTTTTTCTGCTAATCAAGATTGTATCCTCACTCCTCAGCTGGAAGGCCATTACTGACTTTATCGACCAGCAGTTTGAGCAGTACTTTCGAGATGAAAGCGGCTTGAACAGAAAGAATATCCAGGATAACCGTGTTCACTGCTGCCTGTACTTCATCTCTCCGTTTGGACATGGGTAACCAATCCGTGACCTCTCATAACTGTACTTGTAACCAGACCTACATGGAATCTGGACATTTTTACATTTTTAATTTTTTTTTACTAATTGTGCAATAAATTTGGTAAAATTAGTTCATCCAAAAATGAAAATTCTGTCATCATGTCACATCATTCTCGTGTTGTTCCAAACTGAATGACTTTAGTTTGGAACAACAAAGGCGGAAGCAACGATTTAAAGCTGAAAACGTTTTAATTATTGATTTGTTTTTTACACAAACATATTGATTTGCTTCAGAAGACATTCATTGATCGACTGGAGTCATGTGGATTAATTTATGCTGCCTAAATATGCCTTTTGGACCATCAAACTAACTAATCGTTAAAAGATACAAAAACTAAATTTCTCTCATCATTTACTCACCCCCATGCCATCCCAGATGTGTATGACTTTCTTTCTTTTGCAGAACACAAAGATGTTTAGAAGAATATTTCAGCTCTGTAGGTCCTCTCAATGCAAGTGAATGGTGACAAGACCTTTGAATCTCCAAAAAGCACATAATGGCAGCATAAAAGTAATTCATATGACTCCAGTGGTTTAATCCATGTCTTCAGAAGTGATATGATAGGTGTGGGTGAGAAACAGATTAATATTTAAGTCCTTTTTTACTATGAAACTTTCACTTTCACATTCTTCTTTTGTTTTTGGCGATTCTCATTCTTTGTGCATATCGCCAACTACTGGGCAGGGAGGAGAATTTTAGTAAAAAAGGACTTAAATATTGATCTGTTTCTCACCCACCTCTATCATATCGCTTCTGAAGACATGGATTAAACCACTGGAGTCGTATGGATTACTTTTATGCTGCCTTTATGTGCTTTTTTAGCTTCAAAGTTCTGGCCACCATTCACTTGCATTGTATGGACCTACAGAGCTGAGATATTCTCCTAAAAATCTTTGTTTGTGTTCTGCAGAAGAAATAAGTCATACACATCTGGGATGGCATGACGGTGAGTAAATAATGAGAGAATTTTCATTTTAAGTTAATAAAGTTAAGTTCAAGTTAATAAAGTAACTTAAATATTTAGAAAAGGACAAACAAACTCTCTGTCTATTCTCTCTTCTCTTAGTTTGCGGCCAGTGGATGTAGAGTTTATGAAGGCACTGCAGGACAAGGTCAACGTGGTTCCGCTCATTTCCAAGGCTGACTATCTGACGCCAATAGAGATGAGGAAGATGAAGGACAGGGTGAGTAAATCCACCTTCACAAGCTCCAATTCAGGCTGTTTATACATGCACATGCTCTGTTCACATTCATACGCAGACCACGTCCTTACTACATGACGAAGACAGATGCTGATGTAACAAATAAACAAACATGCACTCTTTATCCTTCTATTCAAGGTGAGAGACGAGATTGAGAAGTTTGGAATCAAAGTGTACCAGTTTCCAGACTGCGATTCCGATGAGGATGAGGAGTTCAAGCAACAGGACCGAGAACTGAAGGTCAGAATTATTACTCAATGCTCGCAATGCTTGAGAACTTAATGACCCAAGACATGAAAACTAATGTTTGCTGTTGCCATTCAAGGTTGGCGCCTGGTTTGCAAGGTCCATGGGGAAAAAATTATAATAAGGTTTAATTTTTTCAAGGTTCCCCAAATACTGCCTATGCCTTACATTGGTAAAAAAGAAAAACAGATAGTTCCACCCCAAACTCAGGCCATTGTTGATCCAGTGTTGCTGTATCAGGCTGGTAGGGATGCTCAAACAAACAAAGCAGTGTTTTGATAGCACTACAGAGCCACAGTTTTTACACTTTTTTTTAGGTAAAATCAGCCTATAAATGTGTTACTTTTAGTTTTCTCTGCTTATCAAGTTGGAATAGGAGAAATTATTTTAACATTGATGAAATTACACACTTCACCTTTAATGAAATGTCTTTGACTACAATCTTTGTTGACGAACACTTAAAAAGGAGACATAAAAGGGAAAACCAGAATTTCCTTGCTGTCGAAAAAAGTAATGTAAAACTAAGCTACCACCATTTAGTGCTAGAAACATTGGATAACATTGTCAGTAGACTTCAGGGGAAATATGCTACAAAAGGTTAGAATATTACCCTTTTAAAGGGATAGTTCACCCATAAATGATAATTCTCTCATCATACCCTGATGCCGTTTCAAACTTGTATGACTTTCGTTCTTCTGCAGAGCACAAAAGAAGATATTTAAAAAAATGTATGAGGTGTTTTTATCCATACAATGTAAGTCAATGGTGTCCAAAACTTGCAAGCTCCAATAAGGACATAAAGGCGCTATGAAAGTAATCCATATGATTTGAGTGGTTTAATCCATGTCTTTTTAAGAAATATGAAAACAGACCAAAATGTAAGTCCCTATTCACTATAAATCTTGACAAGTTGCCAGGTATTCAGTCCCAGTATCATTGTACATCAATGAGACATTTGCATTTGCATTTTCTAGTGTTTACCATTAATCTTTTGGCGACCGCAGTGCATTTTAAAAGTTTCCCAAAAAATGAAACCTGTGACTCATCATTTAAACTTGCGTCTGTAGACAACAGCCCAAATAGGTGTGAAAATAGCAAACATGGCAACACTGTGTATGGTTTGTGTACAGGGCTTTGCATGCATCAAGTTCGAGGAAGTGTGTGAACAAGCTTCTCTCATTAACGTGTCAAGAAAACTGTGAATGTCAAGATTTATAGTGAATAAGGACTTAAATGTTGGTCTGTTTCTCACCCAGAGTGATCGTATTGTCCTTGTATATAATGCTGCCATTATGTCCTTTTTGGAGCTTGCAAGTTTAATTCTTTGAGAAGTTCTTTGTTTGTGTTCCACAAAAGACAGAATGCCATACAAGTTTGAGATGGCATAAGGGTGAGCAAATGATGGGAGAATGATCATTTTTGGGTGAACTTTCCCTTTAAGTCTAAATGGTATGGTGTAAACCCCAAGAGGTCTGCAAGTGTTAATGGAGGGATATTCTGGTTTGTAAGACTTAGATTTATATATAGAAGCAAGAAACCCAAATCTATTTGTTGTGTGTCTCAGGAGTGCACCCCATTTGCCGTGATTGGGAGTAACACAGTAGTGGAGATCAAAGGTCAACGGGTGAGAGGGAGACTTTACCCATGGGGCATTGTGGAAGGTACAGATCTGCACTTGAACATTTAAACTTTTGGATAGGAGAAACTCTGTGCTGTCTGTACATTAGAAGAACAAATGAAGTTTCCATGAAGCTTCAAATATCAAGTTTTGCTACAGTATGTGATATAATGCATGTGTTAAAACTAACACTTGGATAAAGTGTAACACACAAAAGATTGCACAAACTGATTTGTGAACATGCTTTTGTTTTGCCACAGTGGAGAATCAGTCCCATTGTGATTTCGTCAAGCTGAGAAACGTGTTGATTCGCTCGCATATGCACGACTTGAAAGACATCACATGTGATGTGCACTACGAAAACTACAGGGCACAGTGTATACAGCAAATGACAAGGTAAATCCTTATCTCAATGGTTACTCTTCCTTAAAGGAATATTTTGGGTTCAGTACAAGTTAAGCTCAATCGACAGCATTTGTGTCATAATGTTGATTACCACGAAAAATAATTTCGACTCGTTCCTCCTTTTCTTCAAAAAAGCAAAAATCGAGGTTACAGTGAGGCACTTACAACCATTTTTTTGGAGGGTTTAAATGTAGAAATGTGAAGCTTATAATTTTATAAAAGCATTTGCATTAAATCTTCTGTTGAAACTCATATATTATTTGAGCCATGAAGTTGTTTAAATCATAATGTTTACAGCCATTTTAGGGTTTTAGGGGTTGTTGACATTGTTAGAAAGCGATTTTCTGTCACTAAAATCAGGTTAACATGCATTTTGTTTATGTCTTGTGGCTATACTTTCGAAACAGAAAGTATTTACGCACTATGTATGTGTATGTGTAGTGTGTGTGTGTGTGTGTGTGTGTGTGTGTGTGTGTGTGTGTGTGTGTGTGTGTGTATGTATATGTATGTATGTATATCTGTACGTATATGTATGTATATCTGTACGTATATGTATGTATATCTGTACATATATGTATGTATATATGTGTGTGTGTGTGTGTGTATGTATATGTGTGTGTGTGTGTATGTATATGTATGTATGTATGTATATATATATATATATATATATATATATATATATATATATATATATTTGTCTATTGTGTATTCTATAAATACTTTTTTCTTTTCAATATTTATCTATTTTTTATTCAATTTTAATTCTTTTTTTTAAGTCTTGTTGCTGTTTTTGTATTGTTGTGCACTGGAAGCTCCTGTCACCAAGACAAATTCCTTGTATGTGTAAGCATACTTGGCAATAAAGCTAATTCTGATTTTGATTTTAACATTTACGTATTGGCCCCATTCACTTCCATTGTAAGTGCCTCACTGTAATCCAGATTTGTGCTTATTTTAAAGAAAAGAGGTGTTAGTCAAAATAATTTTTTGTGGTAATCAACATTATGCCACAAATGCTGTCGATTGAGCTTAACTTGTATTGAACCCGGAATATTCCTTTAATGCAATATTAATTGTTAAATATAAAGAGATTATATTTGTTTTCTCCAGCAAACTGACCCAGGATAATCGTGTGGAGAGCCCCATCCCAATATTACCACTGTCCACCCCTGATGTAGAAACAGAGAAGCTAATAAAGATGAAAGACGAAGAGGTCAGAAGTCGTGCCTAACCAATTATTTCATATATTATACGTATGATATATAAGACAGGAAGTCTTTGTAAATGGCATTTTAAAACATCAAAGGTGTGTTCCACATTTCAGTTAGGATGGTTTCTTAGGGGCAGTTTAGACAGAACTGTTCTTGCATTAAGAAAAGCCAGACACAGGGCAATGCATGGAACAATATTCAGATGCGTTTTTAAAAGCTGAATTTCTTAACTTGACACAGCATCTTAAAAAATGTGGCTCATGCATGATGGACGCAAAAACGCGTTCAGTGTGAATGGCTCTGTGCAGAAGGGACATGGCAAGGCAGTTCAGCAACTGAACTTTGTAAATAGCTTTAAGAGCTGAGACATTTGCAATGATGAATGTCTAATTTTCTACTAATTTCGCTATACTTGTTTGTCACACAGTTGCGGAGAATGCAGGAAATGCTTCAGAAAATGCAACAGCAGATGCACGAACAGGACCTGTGAATGACGCCCCATGAACAAAGATTTAAACTTCTGCTTGTTGACATTTTTACACAAGCAGACACCACACTTCAACAACACACTGAAAGATATGCAGAATGGGAGCAAACAAGCATATTTGTATGTTAGAACACAATACACAGATATGAAAGGCAAGCATGGGCTGAGCACTACGGTTTCAACAGGGTCTAGTTTCTAAAACAGGTTCCGAGTTGAAATATTTTGTCAAACTAAAAATCTTGTTTCTATTGTTTTCACATTTTGTACAGAGTATATGGTCCTTTACGAATGTTTCCATGGCAATGACTGCTTTATACACAGCAGACGTCAAATGCTAGTCTTGTTCTTTTATCTAGAGTTTTTGTTTACAATTTTGTGTGGCCCTTTTGTAATCCAATTTTTGTATTTTTAGTAATTAATGAGTGTGTGTGAGTGTGTGTGTCTGTGCTGATTTGCTTAAAACAGAGCGTGGAGTGGAAAAGTATATGGGTGATTTTAAACATTTTGAAGCAGCTACTGTACACCAACACTTAATAATTATCAAAATATTTGCAGTATTGTAGCAAATCTATGCTATGGATCATCTTTAACCAGTAAAATATACCTTTTACACAAGATGTATTTATTTTTATTGTTTATTAATTTTTTTTGTAGTCTTTGAAGGCCTTATAACCCTTCAGTTGCAAACTTAAATTGTGAACGATTACTGTACTAACTCCAGTTTTTAAATTGCGTAGAACTGCTAAGATGTTTTCTTTAACAGATTTTTTATAGATGCTTTAGTCATAATATGCCACTTATAAGAGGATAATGTCTGTCCTAATATAATAAGTTATTCATGATATTTAGCACTTATATAACTCAAGTAATCACAAAACCAGATATCAGACCATCTTTATGAGTAGGGAGGCTCTTACATATTTTCTATCACCTGAATGTGTTGTTTTAGATTGATGCATTTTGATATGTTTACCCTGCATGTGTTTGGTCAAGCTATTGAGCATGATAAATAAATACACCATGTGCCATCATTCACTGATTCTTTTGAAAAACTAAAGACAGTGTGTCTCTGAAAGACATGCAGGTTTGATTTCTCCTTCTGGAGAATAGTGATGCTATTTCACTGTTATTCTTACTTAATTGTGATAAACTCTCCCTCTATGGTAGATCCAGTCTGTTCTGTCCATACTCTCATCACTGTTAAGAATTTGATTGCTCATGATGATGTCCTTAACATGCAAATTAAAGGATTAACGTTCAGGGTTACATTCAAGTTAAAGGGATAGTTCACCCAAAAATGAAAATTCTCTCATTTACCCTCAGTACCTTCTGCTGAACACAATGAAAAATTTTAGAAGAATATTTCAGCTCTGTAGGTCCATACAATGCAAGTGAATGGTCACCAGACCTTTGAAGCTCCAAAAAGCACACAAAGGCAGCGTAAATGTAATCCATAAGACTCCAGTGGTTAAATCAATATCCTCAGAAGCAATATGATCAGCCCAGGTGAGAAACAGATCATATTTAAGTACTTTTTTACTATAAATTCTCCTCGCTGCCCAATAGGTGGTGCTATGCACAAAGAATTTGGAATTTGTTGATCGGATAAACTTTTCTGTAAAACTTGTGTTTTTTTTTTGGTGTTTTTTTTTTTCACCCAATTTGGAATGCCCAATTCCCAATGTGCTTTTAAGTCCTCGTGGTTGTGTAGTGATTTGCCTCAGTCCGGGTGGCAGTGGATGAATCCCAGCTGCCTCCGCATCTGAGACCATCAACCCGCGCATCTTATCACGGGGCTTGTTGAGTGCCTTGCCAAGGAGACATAGCGCATGTGGAGGCTTCACGCCATCCACCACGGCATCCACGCCCAACTCACCACGCGCCCCTCCGAGAACGAAGCACATTATAGCGACCACGAGGAGGTTACCCCATGTGACTCTACCCTCCCTAGCAACCGGGCCAATTTGGTTGCTTAGGAGACCTGGCTGGAGTCACTCAGCACACCCTGGATTCAAACTCGCGACTCCAGGGGTGGTAGTCAGCATCTTTTACCACTGAGCTACCCAGGCCCCCAAAACATGTGTTTTAGAAAGTAACCTAAAAGCGTAATTTTCTGAAGAAGTAAATAGTAAAGTTATCTCTAAGTTACCTCTATCTCTAAGTTGTAGTGGATTACTTTTTTTTTTTGTTTTTTGGAGTAATTTATCCAAATCTGCGAATGACCGATATGCCCATCGGCCAATAACTGGCTTATGAATTACAGTGGCTGATATATCGTTGCAAGACTATTTTTGGAAGTTCAAAACTGTTTTAACAAAATTTAAATAATTTTCTGTGGTAACACCACAAATGCTCTCAAAAGACTTTAGGTTTCATTGAACTATCGGAACAACAGGCAATGTTTTGTGGAATAGAATAGCCTACATTGGTGTAGTATAAAAATGAAGGCTGTTTTTGAAAAGTAGGTTATTCATAAAAGTATGTTGAAACTAAAATGCATTTGTGATAGTGAGCTATAAAGTGAGCTATGCGGCCACTCCACAGGTTTGTCTTGTGGTAAACTGATTTACATAAATATTTGTATTTAAGCATTTTTGATAAGGTCGTATCTGATTAACATAGAGCAGGTAGGATGAGTTAACAGGAGTACATTTTGATACAAGAAGGATTTTATCTCATATCATATCATGGATAAGACTGCAACTTTTTTGTAATAGGATACTGGGCGTGGATGAGCAGAACTACAGGCTGGAACTTATTTAATACAACGATAAAAGCTTGCAGATGTGCAGACAGTCATGTAGCCTATTTGGAGAAACTTGCCTCTCCATCACTTTACTTCCGCATGAAACATGTTTTTAACACAGCATTTTCTGCTGAGCACAACACTCGAGTAAATGCTGTTTGTTTGCATTTGTGTTTAACATTAACATAACCTCCTGGAAACATCTCGACTAGAATGCAACAGCAGCAGCAGACTGTTGACTGCGGAGATCATATGGAGGGAAAACTGGACATGGGATATGCTTCTCCGTCCCATCAACAACATCAGCGGGGCTTATGGAAATCCTTGCAGGGCAAATCCAAACTCACTTCGAGCCCCAAACTGGGCAAGAAAGAACGGAAACAAGAGAGCGTATTTTGGATTTTTAAAAAGAAAAAGGCAAATGGTTTGAACCAAGCGATGTCTTCGTCTCAGCCCAATCTGTCCAGCGCAGCGGCTCAGGAAAGCGGGAGTGATGGGGACGAGAGCGAGAGGGCGCGCTGCGGTATGCCGGAGCAGAGTGGAGGTAGAGCGGCCGCAGCGGCAGTTTCACTCGGTAAGGAGACCCAGACGCTGAAAAGAACCATGAGCGCTAAACCGACTGTCTCGCATTTGGTGCAGTCTCAACACAAACCTGCTCAGCAAGGATCCACAAGCACAGAGGGTGCTGTGGTGGATGGTAACGAGGAACAGGTCAATAAAAGCATGGTAAGATGGGTTGGAAGGGTTTGGATCATGCATCACTTATTACTGCAGTGCAATAACATGATTATGCAACTACAGTGCATCCGGAAAGTATTCACAGCGCTTCACTTTTTCCACATTTTGTTATGTTACAGCCTTATTCCAAAATGGATTAAATTCATTATTTTCCTCAAAATTCTACAAACAATACCCCATAATGACAACATGAAAGAAGTTTGTTTGAAATCTTTGCAAATTTATTAAAAATAAAAAACGAAAAATCACATGTACATAAGTATTCACAGCCTTTGCCATGACACTCAAAATTGAGCTCAGGTGCATCCTGTTTCCACTGATCATCCTTGAGATGTTTCTACAACTTGATTGGAGTCCACCTGTGGTAAATTCAGTTGATTGGACATGATTTGGAAAGGCACACACCTGTCTATATAAGGTCCCACAGTTAACAGTGCATGTCAGAGCACAAACCAAGCCATGAAGTCCAAGGAATTGTCTGTAGACCTCCGAGACAGGATTGTATCGAGGCACAGATCTGGGGAAGGATACAGAAAAATTTCTGCAGCATTGAAGGTCCCAATGAGCACAGTGGCCTCCATCATCTGTAAATGGAAGAAGTTTGGAACCACCAGGACTCTTCCTAGAGCTGGCCGCCTGGCCAAACTGAGCGATCGGGGGAGAAGGGCCTTAGTCAGGGAGGTGACCAAGAACCCGATGGTCACTCTGACAGAGCTCCAGCGTTTCTCTGTGGAGAGAGGAGAACCTTCCAGAAGAACAACCTTCTCTACAGCACTCCACCAATCAGGCCTGTATGGTAGAGTGGCCAGACGGAAGCCACTCCTCAGTAAAAGGCACATGACAGCCCGCCTGGAGTTTGCCAAAAGGCACCTAAAGGACTCTCAGACCATGAGAAACAAAGATTGAACTCTTTGGCCTGAATGGCAAGCGTCATGTCTGGAGGAAACCAGGCACCACTCATCACCTGGCCAATACATCCCTACAGTGAAGCATGGTGGTGGCAGCATCATGCTGTGGGGATGTTTTTCAGCGGCAGGAACTGGGAGACTAGTCAGGATTGAGGGAAAGATGAATGCAGCAATGTACAGAGACATCCTTGATGAAAACCTGCTCCAGAGCGCTCTGGACCTCAGACTGGGGCGAAGGTTCATCTTCCAACAGGACAACGACCCTAAGCACACAGCCAAGATAACAAAGGAGTGGCTCCGGGACAACTCTGTGAATGTCCTTGAGTGGCCCAGCCAGAGCCCAGACTTGAACCCGATTGAACATCTCTGGAGAGATGGAGCTTGAGCTTCATTTTTTATTTTTAATAAATTTGCAAAGATTTCAACAAACTTCTTTCACGTTGTCATTATGGGGTATTGTTTGTAGAATTTTGAGGAAAATAATGAATTTAATCCATTTTGGAATAAGGCTGTAACATAACAAAATGTGGAAAAAGTGAAGCGCTGTGAATACTTTCCAGATGCACTGTATATGGCTTGATGGACAATTTTTTTTATTTTATTTATTTTTTTATGTTTCATTAACTCTTATGAACCTCCCTCTGCAATAAAGGGATAGTTACCTCTAAATGGACTTCAAAAGGACATGTCAAGCAGAATTTTATTGCCTCAGTCACAAAAAAATGATGCAATGAAAGTGAATAGTGATTGAGGTTAACATTCTGCCTAACATCTCCTTTTGTGTTCCATGGAAGAAAGTTAAGTTCTATGGTTCTGGAACAACATGAGGATGACTAAATGATAACAGGCTTTTCATTTTTTTGGGTGAACTATCCATTAGTAAGGTACCATAAGCATCAATGCTTATGGTACCTTACTAATGGATAGTTCATTTACTATTGCTCATACTTTTTCATAACCCTTTACCCTATGCTTTAAACTTTATTTTGTAAATGTTTGTGCTACTACAGTCCTAAATTATTCCTCAAATCATTCAGCTCGTTGGAAAGGTATGTGCTATTATTTTAAGGGATTTATTTTTATTTTTACAAGGGACTCTTTTGACTTTGGCCAGTAAGCAACCACACAATCATAAACACCCAGAACACCTTAGCAAGTAGCAATCATATAACAGCTTCCTTGCAACCACTTACAACTTCCATGGATCATGGCGGCAATGTTTCACTGACAAGCACCACTCATATACTATATATATATATACACAATTGTATTTTTTTCAGAAAATGTATTGTTCTATAATATGTCATTAAAATGTAGTCCTCTAACTTCAAAAACTAACAAATGAAAAATTTAACTCGAGGACTTCCTCTGTTTTTAAATGGCTTTGGCACTATTCTTTGGTCAGAGTCAGTTATTGTTCATTCATTGTATGATCAACAGTATACATAAACAGTGCACACAATTACATCATGAATCCTACAACCTGAAAAGAAAGAACTATTGCACAGCTGTTTTTTTTAATTTTTTTTTAAAATTTTTTTTAATGCAGTCAACTTCCAAAAAGGGGTTATTACACCATGTTTAAATGACGCTGTTGCAAATTTGTGTCAGGGGCATATTAGATTTGCACTGATGTCTGAATTATCTGCTCAGGAGGCTAATCATTTTGTATGATACATGCATGTAGCATACATGTGAAGTTCCTCATCCTTGTACACATTTTTATTATTTGGCATTTGCCACACCAAATTTTACCTGAAACAATCTCTGTCTCTGGCCCTGTTGCCATGCAAAGTAATGTGTTTGCATAGTCCAACTCTCTTCAGATTCCCATTCACATAAGGGTGCATTGGGATTTCCTTTTTTGGCAAAGATTTTCTTTTAGTTTAACCTTGATGTTGAGCAATTTTTATAGAGACTGCTAGTTTCAGAAGTGTTGGCACATTACAGTTAGTTCTCTCTGACCCTGAGGATGTTTGCCAAATATTTAGTAAAGTAAAGACACATTAACACAGGCTTATAGACAATCAATATGCTAACAGATCAGACAGGTTAACACCAAGTTATTGGTTCTTGATACTTATTGGTTTGTTTTACCTACCCCTACATCTTTATTTGTTGCCCAATATGCACCAGATTATCATTTATTATCAATAAATACAGATTTACAGATTTAATTATGAAGTTCATGGCCATAAAAAAGACAAATAGCTTATGAGATCTTTTTAATAGTTCAATTGTTTCTCTAAGACAACTTAAGCTCAATCAACAGCATTTGCTCTCAATGTTGATACTACAAAAATGTATTTTTCTTTAAAAAAAGCTAAAGTCTGGGTTACAGTGAGGCACTTACAGTGGAAGTGAATGGGGGCCAACCCGTAAATGTTAAAATACTCACTGAATCAAAAGTATACCCACATGATGTAAACAATATGCATATTAATGATTTTAGTGTGATAAAATCACATACTAACCTTTTCTGTGTAAAGTTACATTCAATTTTACAACTTTGTTGCATGGAATATGTAATGCCATAAACCCAAAAATGGCCATAAAAACATTGATTTAAACAACTTAACAGCTCAAATAATACACAAGAAGCATGATTGTGCTTTTATAAAATTATAAGCTTCACATATCGGCCTTTAAACCTTCCAGATATTGGCCCCATTCACTTCCATTGTAAGTACCTCACTGTAACCTCCGTTTTTGCGTCTTATTTTTTCTAAAGAAAAGGACAGATGAGTCGAATTTATTTTTGTGGTAAGCAACATTATGCCACAAATGGTGTGGATTGAGCTTAACTTGTATTGAACCTGGAAACACCAAGTTCTTGAAGTCCTTGTTGGTTAATTTGATTTAACTCTTAATCTGCATTTGTTGCCTAATAAAGTGGTTCTCAACCTTGTTGACTTCAAGGCCCCTGCTTGTGCAAAACAATATTCAAAGGCTTTCTCCCCCAGAGTGTTAATAGATTTAATTTTGTGATTCCAGAATTTTCAGAAACTGTCTTTTTACATAATATCATGTAATAAAACTAAATAACATTATATATATATATTATAATATTTCTTTAATATTATACATTATAAATTCCACCTAATATACACCAGATTTTAATTGACTATCAGTAAATACACACTAACCGATTCAATGATGAAGGTCAAGGCCATAAAAAAGAGCAATCACCTATGAGATCTTTTTTAATATCTCAAATGTGTCTCATTAAAGTAATAGTTCACCCAAAAATGAAATTTCTCTAATCATTTACTCACCCTTATGCCATCTAAGATGTGTATGACTTTATTTGTTCTGCAGAACACAAACTGAGGTTTTTAGAAGAATATATGAGTCCTGTTGGTTTAAACAATGCAAGTGAATGGTGATTGGGGCTTTGAAGCTCTAAAAAGCAGATAAAGTCAGCATGAAAATAATCCTCCAGACTCCAGTGGTTTAATCAATGTCTTCTGAAGCGATTCAGTTGGTTTTGGCTGAGAACAGACCAAAATATAACTCCTTTTTCACTGTACATCTTGCCATTAAAGTCTCTAAGCATGATCATGATTTCAAGCTCGATTACACTTCCTATAGCGCCATTTAGTGCTCTGTGCATGCGTCAAGCACTAGGAAGTAAATGAGAGAATTTTCATTTTTGGTTTAACTATCCTTTAAACAGCAATGAGATATTAGAATCTGCCCAGTTTTTCCCAGATACAGATTTCTGCAATCAGATTTCAATATGAACTCAAACATCTCTGACCAGTGGAGTTGGAGTTGTGGTATTCACATACATTTTATAGCTCTATATTACTACTGTATGTCAACAAGTGTTTTTTATTTATTTATTTTTATTTTTTATCCCCTTTTCTCCCCAATTTGGAATGCCCAATTCCCACTACTTAGTAGGTCCTTGTGGTGGCGTGGTTACTCACCTCAATCTGGGTGGTGGAGGACAAGTCTCAGTTGCCTCTGCTTCTGAGACAGTCTTATCACGTGGCTCATTGTGCATGACACCGCGGAGACTCCCAGCATGTGGAGGCTCATGCTACTCTCCGCGATCCACGCACAACTTACCGCGTGCCCCATTGAGAACGAGAACCACTAATCGCGACCACGAGGAGGTTACCCCATGTGACTCTGCCCTCCCTAGCAACCGGGCCAGGTTGGTTGCTTAGGAGACCTGGCTGGTGTCACTCAGCACACCCTGGATTCGAACTCACGACTAAGTCCACGTCAATACTCGCTGAGCTACCCAGGCCCCTGTTTTATTGTTTTCTAATTGATTTCCTTTAAGAATTTTAAGAGAAACATTTAAGATAAAGTTGATACATAACTGCGATTTTTATTAACAGCTCCTGCGCTATGATAGAGCAACATCTGTGTATTATTTTATTTAATTTTTTTGTGTTGTGAGTTATGTATGTTAAGTAATTGAAGTAAAATGTAGTGTGCATAGTAGCTTTCCTATATGTACAGTACTTCCATCCCAGGTCATTACATCACTGGCTTAACAGCCACAACCATCCAGTAGAGATTAGAGTCAAGCAAACAGCACGGCCTGGAGCTTTAAAGTTTCTGAGACTATCTGGACCGGTTGATCATACAGGGTTCTCTTCACTCTACTGCATGTCTGGACTTGACAACAATTTTGGAATGGAGCTCCCTGAGCTGTCTTTGTTGTTAGATTTCTGAGTAGGGGCCTTAGGATGATTTGAGAATTGAAAGACAACAGCATGACTTATAGCTGAAGGTTTTCAGTATTTCCATGACTGAAGATTTGTCAACGAAGACGCTCTTGGCCTTCCGAGGACTTCTCAGGACTGGATCGTCTCTGGATGAGCCCTCTACGCTTGGCGTAAATTGTAGGTGTTTGATATCAGTAAGGATTTTGACATTCAAAGGTTCTTTCACAGCATAAAGCTGTGGAACTTGGGAATTGGCACAGGTATATTTAAATATAGTTTAGATGTAAACAGTTATATCTAGACTGACAGATTTAAATAGAAGATTGTTTTTGTACTCAGAAGTTGCTCTTTAATAGCTCAGGAGACTTAATGGCATTCTCAGGTATGTTTCACTGAAGTATCAACTTTGTTTCAGATGATTCTCCTAAAATTCCTGAGGCAGAATTAAATATAAACAATTGAACAATTACTGACATTCAGTAAGAGCATAGAGCTATAAAATTTATGTGGATGGCATAGCTCAAACACAACCTGATCTCAGAAAATCACTATTCCTACATTTTTGCGAAATGATTTTACTTGGCTCGGCGTGCATTCGCAGCAGTTGCCTTGAAAAACAAACACTAGAGGTGCCAAATGAACAACTTTCACACAAATCATGAGTAAAACAGCGCACAGTTATATGGAGTATACCTTGACAGGCTCGTGTTCAACTGTACGCAGACGCTGAGCGTTCACATCAAAATGGAAGTATACAGGGATTTAATGTTGTGGCTTCACTTGCAATGTTGACATGGTGTGATTGTGTCTAATGAAGATGTATGGTGTTTGGACTATAACACTCACACTGTTTGGAGCTTATTACAGAAGCATGATTTCTAAGAACAATCAACATTGTGAATCCTCAGTATAGACTTTCAGTGGCGCTCTAGTGGAGTGGTTAGCTCATTTTAAACACTGGAATTGTTCCTCATTACTGTCTGTCTTCTGAGGAGAACTGCTCTTTTAATTACCTCACAGTGGAGATGATATTGTAAAGACAGGAAGTGTCTTTGCCTACAGAGTCACTCAAAACATAACAGATGAAGGTGTATTAATCTTAAGTCCAAAGTTCACTGCTGAAATCGGTCTGTGTCTGTGCATACTGAAATTCAAAGCACTGCCCCCAGTGGGCGAAGCTGGAAGCATTGTTGAATGTATGGGCATGTGTGAGCGTCAGTTTGTCCAAAGGGTGGTGCCAACATTTAGTTGTATTTTTAGTTTTAAATGGTGTAATATAGTCAACAGGAATGCATATTATATTAAAGGTGCACTAAGTAAGTTTTTGTTCATGTCGTCTTAAATTACACTGACACCTAGTGGCCTAGATGCAGCATCATTCAAACGCAATAGTTTTCAGTTACAAAATTCACAATTCACAGTCAGCCATGATTACTTTTATCAATGAGTGAAAGTGTCAAATAACAGGATGTTAACTGAAATTAAGCTAGTAGTATTTGGCTGGTCATGTGAATCTAAAGTATACTTCATTTGACACTGCACGCATACACAGGCGGTTGGCGCATGCACGGTACGACTGCTATGACAGACTGGACTATTTATCTTAAAGAGTTTAGACCCATAATGATGTCTTTTTAGTCTTTCATAATCGAGTTGTACAAATTCAGGCATCTCCTGACCTCTTCACACACACGTTCTTGACTTGCACATTCGTCTCCTGTTGTTTAGCAGCAATTACATTTCCTTCTAGCGCTTTTTCGTGACAGCAACGGCTCAAATGTGAGTGTTGCCACAAATAATTCCAGGCATATGTGCATACTGCACGTTCAGAGTACACGTGGTTAGAAAAATCAGGTTGCGCACATTCAGTGCTTGAGCAATCTGTTGATGACTAAAATTGTGTAACATGTCCTGTACGTAGATGCTTCGTTTTCACTTCTGACTGAAGTGTAATTTGGGCTTTACACATCAGAGTTTTAAACATGGATAGGGTAAGGTGTTACACTACAAGGTTATATTTAGGGATGGGGTTTTGGTTAGGGGTTAAAGTTACGAAAGCACAGATTTGGGTTAACACAGAACAAATGTCACACTGGGATCTACAAGGACATGTGGGGAGCATATCTCTTTGGTGGGTGTATAACTCGTACATCTTCGTACGAATCAACTTCTCGTACTATTGTGATGAATTGTCGTGAGATCTTGTTGGCCCTAACCCAAACCTCAACCCTAAACCTAACCATCACTGGAGTAAAAACGGAATCTTAGAGGGAAAATCCAATGTCCCAATCGAGCTTATGTAGCTAGAAGCATTTGAGTTCAACTACTTTGAGTATCGGGCCTTATTCTTTGCACATGATGAACTACTGTAAGGTGTTATCCCAGATATTGTACATTTAAATGATAAAGATAAATATTGTATCTCTAGATTGTAAACCAGCTATTAGAACTTCCTTATCACAAACACAGCACCAGGATGTTTTTAGAGGAACCACACATCCAATAATATTTCCTTATATCACTATTATTTACAATCCTGTGCTAGTAGGATTAAACAGGATGTTAAACAGGCCCTAAAGGTGTTTGAACGGAAGCTCGCAGATGACTGATACAGATCACCCGCTTTCTGCTGTCACTGCAAACACATTTAGTATGTGGCAGAAATGTGTTTCTGGCCTTAACTGCCACTCAAGAGTGAAAAGAAGAAGTGGAATTTTTTTGTGTGAATGTTCCACTTTTAGATATAGCCTTGAGGAGCCCTTCAAATATCGGCTGTGCGTTTATTTGACATACCTGTATATGATATAAATGAGTAGCCTATTAAATACTGATATGAATTACTGAAAGGGAACCTGTCCCTTTAATAAGTGTACTATATTCCCTTTGGTTAAAAGCATCAGCGAAATGACAAATTAGTTGTCGATTTCCTCTCTGCATACAGATGATGGATTGCCCTAACTTGTTTACCCAGAAATAGCTCTTGCTCTTTAAAGCTTTGTCACTGAGAGGATTGCCTGTAATCAACAATTAAAGTCCCCAATGAGATGCCATGTATAGAGCAACCTCTCCGTAAGGTCCCGTTTTCAACTGAATTAGTGCTGAATCAAGTACTGCTCAAACATGTAATTTGAGCAATAATTATTAGATTAAACATTTTAGAGAGCATTTTGGAGACGTACTCGATGTACTCCTATATGTACTGAATTTAATAAAGGCAACTATTCTATAGCATTAAATTTTCACCCCTGAAATAAATGTATACTGTAAGTCACATATAAAGGCCTCTTGCACCAAAAACAGTCACAATTTAGTGTTAAATGACTATTTAGCACCCTCTTTCTGACCCTTATGATTAACATGCTGTTTTTACTACTGTACCTTTAAAAATTCTGTATGAACTATAGGTTATTGGAAAAATCTATGCCTATAGTTGCCTGTAGTTTTTTATTATTATTCCTCCGTGTTCCTCTGTGGCGGGCGCTAGAGGATTCTACAGTTAGAACTCTAGCAGTGAAATAAAAACAATCACTGACACCTCGTGGGGATTTGCTGGATCTAAATCTGTCATCATTGACAATATTCACCCATATTTTTATCCTCACTTCAAAGTATATATTGTTGTTTTGATTAGATAATCAAGTGTTCTAAATTGAAGCAAGGGCATGCAAAGAAAAATGAGAGTATACGGAAATGTGCCCCATTAGCACATACTGTACATTGTGTCTCCAACTTCATAACTTGTGAATAATAATTAAACTTATTCTTCATTAAACCTTATCAGATGACATACAAGCTCTGGAAAAAAAAAAGAGACCTCTGCAAAATTATCTGTTTCTCTGGATTTACTATTTATAGGTATGTGTTTGAGTAAAATGATTAATTTTTTTTATTCTATAAAGTACTGACAACATTTCTCCCAAATTCCAAATTCCAGATCATCACCGATCCTCCACCAAATTTCACAGTGGGTGTGAGACACTGTGACTTGAAGGCCTCTCCAGGTCTCCGTCTAACCATTAGATGACCAAGTGGAGGATCGGTGATGATCTGGGGGTGCTTCAGCAAGGCTGGAATCGGGCAGATTCGTCTTTGTGAAGGACGCATGAATCAAGCCACGTACGAGGTTATCCTGGATGAAAACTTGCTTCCTTCTGCTCTGACAATGTTCCCCAACTCTGAGGATTGTTTTTTTCCAGCAGGACAATGCTCCATGCCACACAGCCAGGTCAATCAAGGTGTGGATGGAGGACCACTGGATCAAGACCCTGTCATGGCCAGCCCAATCTCCAGACCTGAACCCCATTGAAAACCTCTGGAATGTGATGAAGAGGAAGATGGATTGGCACAAGCCATCAAACAAAGCTGAGCTGCTTGAATTTTTGCACCAGGAGTGGTATAAAGTCCCCCAACAGCAATGTGAAAGACTGGTAGAGAGCATGCCAAGATGCATGAAAGCTGTGATTGAAAATCAGGGTTATTCCATCAAATATTGATTTCTGAAATCTTCCAAAGTGAAATATTAGTATTGTGTTGTATAAAACTAGTTTTCTTTGCATTATTCGAGGTCTGAAAACACTGCATCTTTTTTGTTTTTTGAGAAATTTTGTCAGTAGTTTATAGAATAAAACAAAAATGTTCATTTTACTCAAACACATACCTATAAATAATAAATCCAGAGAAACAGATAATTTTGCAGTGGTCTCTTAATTTTTTCCAGAACTGTATGCTTCTAGGCTATAAAAATCTTAATAACATGGCCAGGTCTTCACAATTTCAAAATAAGAGTCCTTGGTGTGTTTTGGGATTGTTTATAGTTAAAAGTCCTGCGTTATGCACCCAATTTATTTATTTTTCAGGTTAGTTTTGGGATTTTGGTTGCACAACAAACTGCCTCTGGGATTTTATCCATTTTGGACTCTTGTAACCTCTATGTCTGTGCCCGTTATAGTAAGGAAAGACTTAGAAAATATTTTTACATTCTATAAATAGATTTTTAAAAACTATCGACTGATTAATCTGTTATCAGCCCTATCCACCACCTTAGTTATCGGTATCTACAAAATCCACTATCGGTTGTCCTCTACTGTATATATACTGATACATACTAATAAAACATGTGCCCTCTGACTCTACAAAATTAACTCCTACTGTATGTGCTATATGTTTGGGCATTAATTGCTTGGGATGCGTTGTATGTTCGTGTGTGGAGGTGATATCAGAATACACAGTTATTATCAGTGAATGAATACACATACTGAAGCATTTACAACACTTTCTGTAGGGCATTAATGCAGCTAGTAATGGCAGCACACAACCATCACTACCTGCTTCAGCAATGTACCAGCTGGACATCATGCTGAAAAGAGGAAACAATCTTGCCATTCGAGACAGAGGGGGTAAGTTAATTTGTCTTAAACGTCTCTGAAATAAGACACATTTCTGTAAATTAGGGTAAAAAGGACATGCACACAGAGAAAAGAGTTTTTGTTTTGTTGCCAGTAGTTATTGTGGATTTAAAGGGATAGTTCACCCAAAAATGAAAAATATCTAATTATTTACTCACCATCATACCATCCCAGATGTGTATGACTTTCTTCTGCTGAACACAAGCAAAGATTTTTAGAAGAATATTTCAGCTCTGTAGGTCCATGCAATGCAAGTGAATGGTGGCCAGAACTTTGAAGTAATGAAAAGTTAAAAGTAATCCATAAGACTCCAGTGGTTAAATCCATATCTTCAGAAGCAATATGATAGTTGTGGGTGAGAAACAGATAAATATTTAAGTGCTTTTTTACTATATTTTTTAAATAAAGCAAAGGAAAAAATAAATAAATAATATTTGCACAACAGCCCAGTAGGTGTTGATTTGCATGAAACATGCGAACCAGCAAAAAACATTATACGAAGAACTTGGTCCTCTTGTGAACGTGCATAGGACAGCTGTTTGAAAGAAGATTTATAGTAAAAAAAGGACTAAATTCTTAACCTGTTTCTCACCCACACCTATCATGTCACTTCTGAAGACATGGATTAAACCAGTGGAGTCATTTGGATTACTTTATGCTGCCTTTATTGCTTTTTGGAGCTTCAAAGTTCTGGCCACCATTCACACGCATTAAATGGCCTACAGAGCTGAAATATCCTTATAAAAATCTTCGTTTGTGTTCAGCAGAAGAAAGAAAGTCATACACATCTGGGATGGCATGAGGGTGAGTAAATGATGAGAGAATTTTCATCTTTGGGTGAACTTTGCCTTTAAATTAGGTAATAATAATGATTAAAAAAAAAATACTTGTTCTTGTAAAAACATGTAATTGTGTGTTTCTTATTTTTAGGGACAAGTGATCCATATGTGAAATTTAAAATAGCTGGTAAAGAAGTTTTCCGTAGTAGAATCATCCCCAAGAACCTGAACCCGGTTTGGGATGAACGAGTTTGCCTGATAGTGGACAATTTACAAGAGCCTCTATATATTAAGGTAAAAAACAGCATTTACTCCCTTACTCTACATGTTAACAGTAAAGAGCCACAGTGCATAGAGCTGAATGCTGACTTAATTTGTCTATGAAAATGAAGATGATCAAGATGGCGCAGCAGATGGCTGGCTCCATGTGGAGCTCTCCAATTCTTTTGTTGTTTTATTTGTTTGTCCTGTGTTTAGTAAATTTTTTCTAATCAGTTTTACCTGGGATGAACTGCTGAACATTCAGCAGCACATAACAGAAAATCTTTTCCAGGTTTTGGACTATTTGGATGTTTTGCTGGACATTTTAGTGTGAGGCGAAGCTGTGTTGTTCAAGCGCGCTATGAGATGCAAGCGAGGGAAGCGAGCCAGCACGCTGGTCAAGCTCCGTCAGCACGGCTTTCGAACAGCGCTGCCGAGTATTCATCTAATGAATCTCCGCTCTCTTCCTAACAAAACGGACAAACTACATCTCCTCACCCATACAAACAAGGACTTTTCAAACTCTGCTGCCTTGTGCTTCACAGAAACCTAGCTGAGTGAAGCCATTCTGGACAGCTCATTACATCTGCCGGTGTCCTGAAAATATATGCTGCCTATCAGGATGAGCTACCAACGCTATAATCGCTTATAAATTTAGGGTTAGGGTTTGGATTTGGGGTAGGGTTAGGGCTTAGTATAGCCTCACACCATATCACACTACATGATAGTTATGCTGGTAGCACATCCTGATAGGTATTATCTGCCTGACAAGATGTGCTACCTAGGTTTTTTATCACTTTTCATGCTGTTGTAGTACATACCGTCAGGTTCTCCCATGCCTCCCGAATTGTGCTACCCGTGTTGGAGCTTTACACATCACTGTTTTTACTGCTGGTAGCACATCCTGAGCAGGTAGCACAGATTGTGCTTCCAGCTGTTCAGAGCAGATTGCATCGTGGAGTTATCTGGGAAAACGAGAGGCGGTGGAACATGCTTTTACATCAATGAAATGTTGTTAAAGAGGATGTGTTGTCCTAATTTGAAAGTACTCTTTATAAACTGTAAGCCTTTCTACTTGCCGCAGGAGTTTTCCTCGTTTATTCTGGTGAGTGTGTACATCCTGCCACAAGCGTGCGTGAACGAAAGAAACCCAAGAAGGACTTAATGACTACAGACCCATCGCTCTGATGTCTGTGGTCATGAAGTCATTTGAGAGACTGGTGTTGGCCCACCTGAAGGACATCACTGGACCCTTTCTGGATCTCTTTCAATTTGCTTATATAGCAAACAGATCTGTGGATGATGCAGTCAACATGGGATTGCATCATATCCTGCAACATCTGGACAGACCAGGGACATATGCAAAGATCCTTTTTGTGGATTTCAGTTCGGCTTTCAACACCATCATCCCTGCTCTCCTATGGATTAAATTAACCCAGCTCTCTGTTTCCACGTCTATCTGTCAGTGGATCACCAGCTTTCTGACAGACAGGCAGCAGCTAGTGAGACTGGGAAAATTCACTTTCAGCACATGTATGATCAGCACTGGTGCCCCCTAGGGATGTGTGCTCTCCCCACTACTCTTTTCCCTGTGTACCAACGACTACACCGACAAGAACCCCTCTGTCAGGCTCCTGAAGTTTGCAGACGACACTACCGTCATCGGCCTCATCCATGATGACGATGAGTCTGCATACAGAAGGGAGGTTGAAAGGCTGGCTCACTGGTGCTGTCATAACAACCTGGAGCTCAACATGCTCAAAACAGTTGAGATGATTGTGGACTTTAGGAGGAACATCCCAACATTGACCCTGCTCACCGTTCTAAACAGCACTGTGGCAGCAGTGGAGTCATTCAGGTTCCTGGGCACTACCATCTCACAGGACCTGAAGTGGGAGACCCACATTGACTCCACTGTGAAAAAGGCCCAGCATAGGTTGTACTTCCTTAGCCAGTTGAGGAAGTTCAACCTGCCACAGGCGCTGCTGATACAGTTCTACTCAGCAGTCATTGAGTCTGTCCTCTGCACTTCAATAACTGTCTGGTTTGGTTCAGCTATGAAATCGGACAGACCACAAAGGACAGTTTGGACTGCTGAGCGGATTATTGGTTGCCCCCTGCCCTCCCTTCAAGAATTGTACACTTCCAGAGTGAGGAAAAGGGCTGGAAAAATCACTCTAGGCACCACTGACCCTGCCCACTACCTTTTTGAACTGTTGCCTTCTGGCCGGCGCTACAGAGCTCTGAGCACCAGAAACGTCAGGCACAAGAACAGTTTTTTCCCTCAGGCTATACATGTCATGAACAGTTAAAACTGCCCCATTATGCAATAATTACGTGCAATGTGCGGCTTTGTCAATAATGTTTATTTAATATATTCTACCTTTTCTGCATTATATTCCCTTGCACTGTATATAACAGATTTGTATGTGTACATATATATATATATATATATATATATATATATATATATATATATATATATATATATATATATATATATATATTTTTTTTTTTTTTTTTTTTTTTTTTGGTGTATTTCTATATATACATATATTTTCTATTGGATTTTTTACATTATTTTTTATTATTATTATTATTATCGCTGTCTTGTTGCTGTATGGTTTGTGTACTGGAAACTGCTGTCGCCAAGAAAAATTCCTTGTATGTTTAAGCATAATTGGCAATAAAGCTGATTCTGATTTTTATTCTGATTCTGAAAATGCATGAGGTTTCCGCTCTGATAGAATTGCACAATATTGCAGGTGTTTGACTATGATTTTGGCCTTCAAGATGACTTTATGGGTTCAGCATACCTGCACCTTGATTCGCTGGAGCACCGGAGGTATTTACATCATGTCTTCATCATTTAAACATTTAACAATCTAACAGAAAAGAATAAAGCTCAAGATCACAATAAAGATATTTTGGCTGATAGCCAATGATTATTTTTTTTGTTACAGCTGATAACCGTTATGATATAATAAAAACCCAGTAAAATCAGCTTATGTTTACCTATGTGTGTCTCTGTTGTAGACTTCTGGATGTTCGGTTGGAACTTCAAGACCCTCACTGCCCTAATCAGGTCCTGGGCTCTCTTGAGCTGGCGATCACTCTGTTCCCAAGAGGTCAGGAAGACAGAGAGGCCCTCAGACAAGCGGTAAAACTGATGTTTTATGTGTCTTAAAGGTGTCACTTCACATGTTACTTATGTATATCATCTCTTAAACATGTTGAGGATGAAATCTGACAGCACACTCTCAACATATATCCAGGAAGACTTCATGTGAAATGTTTTACATCTCAAACATATTTCACAGAGAGCACTCTCGAGACATCTATTACACTCACTAATCTGTTTACACTCTTGAGTTGTGGTCAAATTATGCATATTTGCTCTCAGGAAGTTGTTCAGTAACCACATCCAGTCATTCTATTTTAGAACAGTAAATGCTTCAACAGAGACTGTTATTATGATAAATCTGTGTGTATTTTCCCACAGAACCAAACAGAACTTAAAACTAACCACTGGAAGCCTTATGTGGCTAAAGTAAGTCCTGTTATAGGCTGATTATGTTATAGGATTATGTAGTGAACGTTTATAGTTTTGTCTATAGTGTCGACTTGGTTGACTTCATTGGCCCTATTTGATAGAATACTGCTGTAGCACACTACTTCCTGCCAGTGTTGGGTGTTGTTGGATTACAAAGAAATTAGTTACTGTAATCTAATCAGTTTTAGGCACAAAAAGCAATGTAACATTACATTTTAAATTCTTGTAATCAGATTACAGTTACTTTCAATAAAAGTAATTACTTTTAAGTACATTACTTGGGTTACAAATATTTAAAACAAATATTTGTGTGTAACACAATTAAAATATGAATTCATATGTTCATATGTATGTCTGTTTGCGTTTCTGTGACAGCTTAAGTGTGTGCGACAATGAACAATGAGAAAATAGACATTATTTTGAATTTGTTAAGCGGAAAAAAACAAAAATTGTTTGTGACAAGTGTTTTAGAAAGTAATCAGTAAAGTAATCTGATTATAATTTAAGAGAAGTAGTTAGTAATTTGTAGTGGATTACTTTTTTAGTAACTTACCCCACACTGCTTACTGTACAATTACTACTGTATTGTACTGTACTGTGTACAAGCTGTCAATGTCATCATCAATATCATAAAATAATAAGTCAAGAAGGAGAAACATTTACAAAAATAAAAATAAAATAAATAAGTTTGATTTCACTTGGTGGTACATTCGTCACATTTTAAATGGAAGATCACTTCATTGTGGAATAAAACACTGAACGCAATGTGCTCTGATACATATTCGCAAATGTAATAGGTAGAAAAAATGCAGTCATAATTTTTACAACCTACAAAAACCTAAAAATGTAGTAGGTCATCCAAGTTTTCAGAGCAGAGTATGCTAACAGTATAAATACTGCATACTGCAAAAATAGTATGGTAGGATGTCTATCCGCTGGGTAGAGAACACCTTAAAACATCTGACTTTGATCATCACAACAGAATGTGACAACAGAAGATGCGTCTCTCGATCAGTTCTTGAGATCTGGAGATTTATATTCCTATTAAGGCTGTTGATGTAACACATTCATTTAATGCAATTAATTGTATATAAAATAACGCTTTAAAAATGTTTTACTCAATTAATCATGCCCCCAACCTGTGCGTAAATTCAGCAATAAGGAATGTACCTACCACTGGAGAAATTCAAGCTTGATGTACCACCTTGATGTAGCAGTAGGGGGCAGTCAGCACGCTAGCTGTACAGGCAACACACCCCGTCAAACCAACGAGAGCAACAGGCAGCACAGCCTTCAGAGACAGACGGTATTTCGGGTTGAAGAAGTACATCATCCGGGTACTTTTAGTACACTTCTTTTAGTTGCATTTTCAGTGTAAACCTTTTACTCGCACTACTTACACTACAAAATGGTGTAGAATAGTGGAGAAGTGTGCGATTTGGGACGCACCTCTTGAATTATCTGAATTATAATATTTGTTATATATTATATTTATAATATTTTAATTGTTATATTCTAAATTACCTTTATTTGGTCGCCCTTCTCAGTAAGTTATTATTTCCAATTGATTAATTAATTGGCATGTCATGTAATTTTTGTAATTAAACATTTTAATCAATTGACAGCACTAATTCCCAGGCAAAGAACTGTAGTTGTGGCTAAATATATAGTAAGTGTGTCCACATCCATCCTGGTTCCCTGGGTGATTCTTTATACAGTAATGCATCTGACCTGCTTTATGTTGTTTCTAGACTATGCTACTGAGGAGAACATGGAAGCGAGGCAGTAAGGTAAAAAATGTGTACGGCGTGAATAGTGGTTCTATTAGTTGCTCAAAACCCCTACACTATTGCTCAGTTTGTGCTACCCCATGTGCCCCCATATTCTCCTACTAGCTGCTGTGTGATTTATAAATGTGCACCACAACACAACGAGGATGCTAGTGTTCTAGAGTTCTTAACCGCATAGATTTCCTTAATACTTTTAAAACGCATGCTGAATACGGTCCTAAATATCTAATTGCAGCAGTCTGGTTGGAGGATGAAGTTTTATCATCGCGGCTCCATTAGAAACTGCAGTCATGGGATCCCAGGGTGATCTTTCTGTAGATATTTGCATTTCATGCTTTGGTGACCCAATCATTCATGGTTGCTTTGAGTCATTTTCCCAATTGTGGAGTGTTTTTAGCTTCATTTATTGCGAATCAAGTCATTGTTAGCTCAAATTTGGAGTCTTAAAGGAATATTCAGGTATCAAAACAAGTTAAGCTCATTAAACATCATTTGTGGCAAAACGCTGATTACCACAAAAATACATTTTGATTAGTTTCTCCTTTTGTTTAAAAAAAGCAAAAATCGAGGTTACAGTGAGGCACTTACAATGGAAGTGAATGGGGCCAATTTTTGAAAGGGTTTGAAGGCAGAAATGTGAATCTTATAATTTTATAAAAGCATTTACATTATTTCTATTGTTAAAACTTGTGTATTATTTGAGCAGTAAAGTTGTTTAAATCATCGTTTTTATGGTCTATTTAGGGTTTAGGGTTTACTGCGTTATATCGTTATGGCAACAAAGTTGTAAAATTGGATATACAGTACTGTGCAAAAGTTTTAGTCACTTGTGAAAAATGTTGCATAGTGAGGATGTCTTCAAAAATAATGCCATAAATAGCTTTCATTTATCACTTAATGTTATACAAAGTCCAGTAAACATAAAAAAGCTAAATCAATATTCGGTGTGACCACCTTTGCCTTTAAAACAGCCCCAATTCTCTTAGGTACACCTGGACACAGTTTTTCTTGGTTGTTGGCAGATAGGATGATCAAGCTTCTTGGAGAATTCACCACAGTTCTTCTGTCTATTTAGGCTGTCTCGATTGCTTCTGTCTCTTTATGTAATCCCAGACTGACACGATGTTCAGTGAGGGGCTCTGTGGGGGCCATGGCTTCTGTTGCAGGGCTCCCTGTTCTTCTATTCTAATCTTTTATATTTATATATTAGTCTAACATTTATATTTCCTATTGACACACTAAAGCTGAAGATGTAAATAACCATCTTAAGACAAATGCTTTTGTGAAACATCTTATGTGCCTAAGACTTTTGCACAGTACTGTAACTTTACACAGAAAAAATTAGCAAGCAATTTTATCACAAAATCATATTCAAATAAATATTGTTTACATTTTGCAGCAATACTTTTGAAACAATGATTATTTTAACATTTATGGATTGGCCCCATTCACTCCTATTGTAAGTGCCTCACTGAAACCCAGATTTTATTTTATTTAAAAAAAAATAAAAAAAATTAGGAATGAGTCAAATACATTTTTGTGGTAATCAACATTGTGCCACAAATGCTGTCGATTGAGCTTAACTTGTATTGAACCTGGAATATATCTTTAAAGGAATAGTCAACCCAAAGGAAAATGTTGTCACTATGTACTCCTCCTCATGTTGCTTGAATTAGTTTTTTCTATGTGGAACACAAAGGGAGATTTGAACATGCATGAATTAGAGTTTATATTTTTAGATCCTGACAGATGATATACAGTGTCCCCAAAAATACACTTGGACACTTAAGCTACACTTTGGATGAATTCTATTGCATTAGATAACAAAATATCAACCTAGTTTCATAGAATGAATGTTACTATAACTACATTTTTGCGAACAGAGTTTATGTGCCGCTTTCAACATTTTGCTGCAGTTTCCTGGTGAAATTAACACTAAATGCGCTATAACAACTAGGTGTTTTGTTCACTTTCACACAAATCTAGGGTACTATGGCTTTATGACTTTATAAAAATTTATTTTTGCTCGATTACTAACACCCTGTTATGTTATTATATCAAAACACTTTTACTCTAATGCATCATTTGAAAAACAATAACTTTTAATGCTTTTATTTCAGACCCATCTACATTTACACACTTATACCAATGTAATTAACTTTCGCGGTAGCTCAACTAATAGAGTGTTGGACTTTGGACACATTCAGTAAATGTGCTTTTAATATCGAATTTGCTTTTAGAACACTGCTGCTTAAGTGTGTTAGGTTTAGGTTAAGGTTTATGGTTAGAGGGGTTCATTTTACTCAGTGCTGTAAGCGATTTTTTTCATGGAAAGGTATGCAAGATCTCTGAAAGATATTAATGAAATAAATGCACTGAGATATCTCACCGGACTCTGTGACAACTCTAGACTCTGTAAACAGCAAACAAAAATTTGTCCGCAGTCCACGGCAATGACATTTTCTGCCTGTCAATCATTTTGTGCATTCTCATAGTATCGTAGTTGCAGCGAATTATTGAGGCTTAATGCATTTTTATGCCATGTTGTTCATAACAGTTGTCAGTTGAGGGTGCTATTTTACTACTGTTGTTTTTAACAACCATTTCTGCTCTCAATAAAGCTAATTTTTAAATCTTTGGAGTTTGGGTTTTTGGAAAGAGGGGACGTGGCTCAGTCTTGTGGAAGTAGAACAGCTGAAATTGCTTACAGCACCTTTAAAACCTCCATCTAATATTCACCTTAAAAACCTCATCTGATTAAGACACCATTTCTCTCGCTTTTGGCACCCCACCCCCCACCACTTGACATTTCACTGGGAAATGGCAGCCAGACATGTAATAAAGCACGTAATTTTGGTTTGCAAAAATGTTGCCATTGTCACATAAATTTCATGAGATCAGGCCGCAAAATATTAATGCAAGTGGCATTTATTTTAAAGAAGGATCGCATAAGCACACAATTCAAACATATCATATTTCATAATAAATTAATTAAATTAATAGGTAATTAAATAATCTAGTTATGTTTATATGCTTATAATATAGCGGCCTAATATCTATTGCCCAATATTTGTAGCTTTGGTGGTGCTGGCTGAAGTTTTCAGACGGTCCCTTACCACACCCTCCACGGTTTTAGCATGTTTTAGCACAATGTGAGGACCTTTCAGACGGTCTCTTACCCACCATAGGCACAATTTCCAAAGGATATCAAGGTTAAATTAATGATCTTGAACGATTTCGCGGTGACGCCATTAGAGCTAGTTTAAATAGATTAGATACGGGATGCATCATATTCATCTATAAATACGGGACGTTCCCATATTTTACGGGACGGATGGCAACCCTACTTGGGACTGCTGCTCTGAAATGATAAATGTCCAGAGATTGGATTGCATTCAGACTAGCACGGTAATGGAGCTAGTGCAGGCAACGCTATGTAAAGAGACCTTATCCAGAAAGAACGATTTGTAGCATTTATGGATTATTGTGATTGGACAGCTAATAATTACCATCAGAGAAATGCAGCCTCTTACTCATGATCGTTTATGTAAACCTGGAGATATAGACATGATTCGACAATAGAGGTCACTGTTGTCCCAAACATTGCAAATGTACAGTTCTATCCTTCTAATTGGTCATTTGGTCTCATGACGGAAAAGATCTCGAGACCCAGCAGACAATGACACAGTGGTTGAGAAACCCTGTCCTACAGGATAATGTCAGGGTGACTGTGCGCCAGCTGAAGCTCAGTAGAAGTTGGGTGAGATACAGCAGGACAATGACCCTAAACACTGAAGTGAATCAACTACAGAATGGCTTAAAAAAAAAAAAGAAATCCACCTTTTGGAGTGGCCCAGTCAGAGCCCAGACCTTAACCCAAATGAGATGCTGTGGAACGACCTTAAGAGAGCCATTCACACCAGACATCCTAAGAATATGGCTGAGATGAAGTAGTTATGTAAGGAAGAATAGTCCAAAATTCCTTCTTAATGTTTTGCAGGTCTAATCCGCAGCTTCCAGAAAAGCTTGGTTGAGGTTATTTCTGCCAAACGAGGATCGACCAGTTATTAAATCCAAAGGTTCACTTACTTTTTCCGCAGCACTGTGTTCAATAAATTGTGTTCAATGCTGAAAACTAGCTAATTCTAAAGGGTTCACATACTTCTTCTTGCCACAGGTAATTGTACAAATACTTTTTGGGGTTATTTATATCTCCTTTTGTGTTCTATTGAAAAGGAAAACCATCGAGCTACATAAGGGTGAGTAAAGGGTGACAGAACTTTCATTTTTGGGTGAACTATCCCTTTAACATTCTGTGATGTGTGTGTGTGTGTGTGCGTGTGTGTTTGTGTGTTGACAGCAGCAGCAACAGCAAAATCTGCGACTTTCTGACCTGTACAAGAAGTCTCAGCTGTGGAGGGGAATCGTGAGCATCCACCTCGTCGAGGGTCGCGACCTCATCCCTATGGACCAGAACGGCCTCAGTGACCCGTACGTCAAATTCAAACTGGGCCATCAAAAGTACAAGAGCAAGGTGTGAATGACTGCTGTGACAACACGACCAGTTTAAGACCCATGAAATCAAAACTGACCCTATGCTATAAATGTCCTTGGTCTTATTATGCACAATTCATCAGTTATTCTGAAGTAAAAAAAAGTTGGAACAGGCTATTTGCAATAATTTTAAATAGACCATTTCAAGAATGTAAACAAAAACAAATGGATTAGAACGGTCCAAACTTGTTTCCGGATCCTTTCAACAAAGTCTCTTTTTCAAGGTAAGTCAGTCCACTTGGTGGCCGTTTTTAGAGCGCTCTTGGGCAGTTATTTTTCTATGTAAATGTAACGGGAGCCAGCTGGTAGGTAGCTGTGCAGTATGTAAACCTCACTCCCTTGGTCTCTAGAGGCACACTAGCGACTGACGGTAGAGACTGTAGCTTTTAGCCTCCTCGTTAGCGCGCCCGCCTCCCATGCCAGAGACACCGGTTCGAGTCCCGTTCGGAGCGGGTCGATTAAGACCGGTTACAGTGGTGCCGTGACCCAGACGGGAGTGAGGTTTAGGGGGTGAGTATAGTCAGTAGGTAGCTGTGCAGTATGTAAACCTCACTCCCCTAGCCTCAAGAGGCGTACTAGCGACTGACACTAGAGGATGTAGCATTTAGCCTCCTCGTTAGCGCACCCGCCTCCCATGCCGGAGACACCGGTTCGAGTCCCATTCGGAGCGGGTCGATTAGGACCGGTTACAGTGGTGCTGTGATTCAGATGGGAGTGAGGTTTAGGGGGTGAGTATAATGGGAGCCAGCTGGTAGGTAGCTGTGCAGTATGTAAACCTCACTCCCCTAGCCTCAAGAGGCGTACTAGCGACTGATGCTAGAGGCTGTAGCATTTAGTCTCCTCGTTAGCGCGCCCGCCTTCCATGCCGGAGATGCCGGTTTGAGTCCCATTAGGAGCGGGTCAAGTAGGACCGGTTACATAAACAAGTGTCATGACAGATCTCCTATCTACTTGAATGGGGAAAGACCGAAATCTCCAAAACGGTTGGTCAAGATTACGATAAAAGAACATATTTCAAATAAGCAGTAAAAGTCGCATGTGGCGCCGGCTTAACTCGAGCGACCCGGACGCGACACGTGCTCCAATCCCCGGCGTCACATCTAACTCGTGTTGGGGGTGCGGGTCTGGTGACGCATCTAACTCGCACCGGACCCTCACCACTCCGTTCCTGCACTCTCGAAGATGCCAGCAGGCAGAGACTGGTTTCCCGAGGAGAGGCGCGCTCGGTGTTTAAAGGCAGCGGTGGTGAGACTGTATTTTTTTCATCGACCGTCGGACATTCCAATTTCTTCCATTCATTTTAATAGAAGTGGCCCATCTCTGCTAAATAATCTCTGTTTTGACAAGCAGGAAATGTTCACGGAACAGTGATGTCACTTGACGTCACCAACGAACAGTCCCTGTCTACAGCAACAAAAAACATCTTCTTTGCACTAAGTGCAAATAGTGTTATATGCTATTTACACCCCTAATTTATTTATTTTTTCTCCCCAATTTGGTGGCATAGTGACTCACCTCAATCCGGGTGGTGGAGGAGGAATCTCAGTTGCCTCCGTGTCTGAGACTGTCAATCCGCATATCTTATCATGTGGCTTGTTGAGCGTGTTACCGCGGAGAAATGTGCACATAGAGGCTCACACTATTCTCCACGGCATCCACGCACAATTCGCCACGTGCACCTCCGAGAGCGAGAACAATGTTATAGCGACCACGAGGAGGTTATGTGACTCTACCCTCCCTAGCAACCAGGCTAATTTGGTTGCTTAGGAGACCTGGCTGGAGTCACTCAGCACACCCTGGATTTGAACTCGCGACTCCAGGGGTGGTAGTCAGCGTCTTTACTCGCTGAGCTACCCAGGCCTCCATTTACACCCCTAATTAAGTACTACAGTAAATAATACAGTATAGTGGCATCACTGCAGAGTCCCACAGACACCCTGAACCAACCCCTACTCCTAAACCTAACTCTAATCTTCCCTTACAAAAATTAACCATGGTTTTACTACAGTAAACATAGTATCACCATGGTATTTTGTAGTAAAAATCATAGTAACCACAAAATTAAACATGGTTACTACTGTATAGTCTACAAGATAAGTCTACAATAATACTGTTCCTCTGTTCTGAATGCGTTTCTCCTGTTTGAACAGACAATTGCCAAAACCCTGAACCCTCAGTGGAGGGAGCAGTTTGACCTGCATCTGTTCGATGAGGAGGGTGGAGTTCTGGAGATCTCCGTGTGGGACAGAGACATGGGCAGAAGAGATGACTTCATTGGCCAGTGAGTTCAAACTCAGCTCTGATTCACCCTGGTTTCAAATGCTAATTTTTGTGATTGGTATCTCTCTGTGTACATTTACATTAATGCATTATGCAAAGTGACTTATAATGCATGAGATCAAACCCGTTGAGCTACAGGCGTGTTGATTTTGTGGTGTTTTAGGTGTCAATTGGACCTGTCACAGTTGAGTAGAGAGAAGACTCATAAAGTAGAACTGGAGCTGGATGAGGATAAAGGTACAATAGTACTGCTGGTCACTCTCACAGCCACAGTTGCTGTCTCCATCTCTGACCTGTCAGTCAACATACTGGACGACCCACATGAACGACGACAGATCCTTAAGAGATATGTAAGTTTAAGCCTGTGAGTTAGGCAACTATGTTCCTGCCAAACAGTTTAAATCTCCAGATGGCCATGTCAAGTTCTTTGATTTTGGGAATAAATGTTTCCTTTGAGAGATACATGTATATATGTCTTCCTCGAAGGGGGCGCTTGACAGCTCAGAAAGCCTAATCCTCTATTGAGTGCCACTCAGATCTTTTTTTGGTCTTAAAGACATTTCTAATACAGTGGGTATTTTTTTTTAAAGGTATAGTTCTCCCAAAAATGAAAATTCTCTCATAATTTACTCACTCTCATGCCATCACAGATGTATATGGCTTTCTTTCTTCTGCAAGACACAAACAAAGATTTTTAGAAGTGTATTTCAGCTCTGTAGCTCCATACAATGTGGGTGAATGGTTCCTAAATATTTGAAGCTTCGAAAAGCACATAAAGGCAGTATAAAAGTAATCTATATGACTCCAGAGTTATAATCCATGTGTTCTGAAACGATCCAATTGGTTTTGGGTGAGAATAAATCAAAATATAACTTTTTTTTCACAATAAATCTTGATCTCCTCTGCGATCATGATTTCAAGCTTGATTACACTTCCTAGTGCCATCTAGGGCTCTGCACATGCATCAAGCACTAGGAAGTGTAATCGAGCTTGAAATCATGATAGTGCCTAGAGACTGCAATGGCAAGATGTTCAGTAAAAAACAAGTTATATTTAGGTCTGTTCTCACCCTAAACTGATTGGATCGCTTCAGAACACATGGATTAAACCACTGGAGTCGTATGGATTACTTTTATGCTGCCTTTATGTGCCTTTTGGAGATTCAAAGTTCTGGTTACCATTCACTTGCATTTTGAGGACCTACAGAGCTGAAATATTCTTCTAAAAAAACTTTGTATGAGTTCTGCATAATAATGAAAGTCATACACATCTGGGATGGCATGAGGGTGAGTAAATGATGAGAGAATTTTCATTTTTGGGTGAACTATTACTTTTGTGCCAAGGACCCCCTACCCAAAATATAAAGGCAGCTATATATTTTCGTGTATGAAATAAAATACATGTAGTAAATGTTATATCGTAAATGTTATATAACAAAGACAATGTTGTTTGCAATATTAAATAATTAGCTTTTATCTTATTATTGCACTAAAGCCAAAAGAAAGCATTAAAATAATATTATTGGGAAAATATTTACATTGTATCAGGGTCAGGAATGAACTTTTTTACTTATAGGGCAATACTTGCCCCCTGGGTCTTATTTTTAAGGACAAAAAAAAAAAACTCATTGTATTTTTGTCACTTTCAGTGGCATTTTTGCCCCAAAACCTCCATTATTTATTACCCTACTTTCTATTAAGTTAACAGCTTTTCTTTTTTCTACCCACTATTAGTTTAGGTGTATGATAGGTGTTTAAACCTAACAAAACCCATTAACAATTAAATTAAACTTTATTTTTAGTCTTTAGAAATCAGAATGAAACATAATGTCGAATTTGGTAAACATTTTAATGTATTTATTTATTTTTACACTTCTCGTTGCCCTAAAATTTTTGCTGACCCCATAGTACCCCCTTGTGGACCCCTACGGATCCCCGGACCCCAGTTTGAAAACCCATGCACTAATAAGTATAAATGTGATAATAATCATGTTAATAAGGGATAATTCACCCAAAAATCATTTACTCATTTTCATGTTGTTCCAAACTCGTATGACTTTCTTCTGTGGAACACCAAATGAGAAACTGGCCATGAAAATGTTACACTCTAGTTCTAATTGCCATTCTATCCGCTTATTCTATTTTTATGAGGCAATGTTTGCAGGTTGAATAAACTGATTGACTGCTATCCTGCAGTACACTTGTATAACCAAAAGGGGGCGTCAGATGATAACTAACCAAGTCCAATACAGCGTTAACATGTCCTCTCTCACAATTGAATAACAGTGGGAGCTTAAGCTGTGAATAACTCACTTCGAACAAAGACAGAGAGAGCAAGAGAGCAAGAGAGAGACATCTCCCTTTGCTCAAAGCTGTTTCTCCACTCTATTCACTGTTTGCCTTTGTCCTGTCACTGTCCCCCGGAGGGCCGGTCAGTGAACCGCTTACAGAAAGCCACCACCAATACACACTGACCTTCTTTAATAACAGCTGCATAATGAAGATATATTTGTGAGAGCCACCATGAAATCTGGCATGCCGGCTCAATAGTTTTGTCTCAATGTCCACAGTAAAACAGCTTTGACGTGGACATAAAACTGCTCGCACACTCTGATGGGGGATTAGAGAAAGTTAGGGCTCAGATAGAGCTGTCACAAATATGGATGCATTATGTTAGATTATGCATTAGGTGCTCTGGCTTTCTAATGTGTGTGTGTGTGTGTGTGTGTGTGTGTTGTTGTTTTTTTTTCAGAGTCCTCTGAGGTCATTCTTTAACCTGAAGGATGTTGGAATCGTGCAGGTGAAAATCTTGCGGGCAGAGGGGCTGATGGCAGCAGATGTCACAGGTAAAAAATAGGGATGCATCGATATGGAAATTATGGCCGATAACCATTTTTGCAGATAACTGCTAAATAACTTGTAATACAGGGATAGTTCACCCAAAAATGGCAATTCTATCGTCATTTACTCACCTTCTTGCCATCACAGATGTGTGAATATCTTTCTTCTGCTGAACACAAATGAATATTTTTTTGAAGAATATTTCATAAATTCTCCTTCCTGCCCAGTAGGTGGCGATATGCATGAAAAATCTGAATCGCCAAAAACAAAGAAGAAAGTGAAAGTGAAAGTGGAGATTAATAGTAAAAATGACTTAAATATTGATCTGTTTCTCACTCACACCTATTATATCGCTTCCGAAGACATGGATTAAACCACTGGAGTCTTATGGATGACTTTTATGCTGCCTTTATGTGCATTTTTGAGCTTCAAAGTTTTGGACCCTGTTGACTTGCATTGTATGGACCTACAGAGCTGAAATATTCTTCTAAAAATCTTTGATTGTGTTCAGCAGAAGAAAGAAACATCTGGGATGGCATGAGGGTGAGTAAATAATGAGAGAATATTAATTTTGGGGTGAACTATCCCTTTATAAATCTATTGTATGACTAAAATCAACAGTCAATTTAGGCTTCACAAAATTATAATATACAATATAAAAGATGGATTGTAATGATTTTTACAGGGGTAGTTTGGTTTTTCTACAGTAACCATATTTTAACCATGATATTTGTGATACAGAAAAAGTCATACAGAAAAACCAAAAAAATTTGCCACATAAGAAAACAACAACAACAACAAAAACATGGTTACCGTTTTACTTTAGTAACAGCATGGTTAATTTGTGGTACATGAAAACCATAATTCCTAATTAAATGCTAAAAGTGTAGAATATGGCCTATTATGACACCCTCAAACATCAAAAATATAATTGGGCCTGTAGTAATCTTTCAGTACAGTACAGTTCAGTTTATTCAGTACTATGAAAGAGCCCTCATGTGTTCAATCTCACTCAACCAAAGCGGTTTTCAGGATGTTTTGGAGTCAGTAGCATTGATATCAACATCTGTCTCATTTTTAGAAAAGTTTGATTGAAAGTTGAGCGTATGAAAGAGAGAGTCTTAATTTCACTCCTTCACTCTTATAAAATCATCTAGTTTTTGATGTTTGCTGTTCACTCAGGAGCGGCCCACTCATGGCTTCTGATTTCACACTTCTTCTAATAGCACACCATGGTGGACAGACAAAGCCTTTTAAAAAGCTTTTACACACACAGTTTTCTCTGTTTTGCTTTCTCTAAAAAGACTGACCAGTGCTTCTAAAGACTAAAGACTGACGGCTATAGAGGAAAAGAAATATCAGTAACATTTTACAATAAGGTTCCATTAGTTAACATTAGTTAACAACATCAGTTAACATGAACTAACAATGAGCAATACTTTTACTGCACTTATTAATCTTAGTTAATGTTAATTTTAACATACAGTATAGTAATACATGTTTAATATCAAAAGTTGTATATGTTAACATTAGATAATGCACTATGAACTAACATGAATGAACAATGAACAACTGTAGTTTTATTAACTAACATTAACAAAGATTAATAAATGCTGTAAAAAACATATTGTAAATAGATTTGTCATGATAACTAATGCATTAACTAATGTAAACGAATGGAACCTTTGTCAGAGGGTGAGGGGAGACAAAGGGACCCAAAAGCAGAGGGAAACAGTTCAATGAATTTATTAATGACAGTCACTCAAATAAGGACAGGTGCACCTGGCACTGGCCGCAGAGTCAAACATAAGCCGCTCAATGGGCTAAGGAAAGAGTGTGTTAGTATGATGAATTTTTGCATTATGGAAGTCAGGAGCAATCCGAAGAGAGTCCGTTGAAGCTGGTGTGGTGCAAAGCAAAGCCCAGATGAGATTCTCCCCCAAGACGCGGGCAGAGACCGAGGAATCCTCCTCCACAGGAATTGGTCAACAGTACAGGCAAAGGTGATGGCAAATGGGAAGGTAACCACACCTTTAGAGACAGGCAACCAGCAGACACACAAGCAAGCTCCAACTAAACAAGAGAGCACAGTAACACTTGACAGCGAAAAATACACTGGCAAAGAAAGAGAGGAAACACAAAGAATACATAGGGAGTGTAATCAGAGAGAAGCAGGTGGAATGGGCAAGTAAATCATTGCCGTGATGAGCATCTCCCCCGGAACAATTAGCGTTCCCATGCAAACGCTGATCATGCATGCTGGCTCCACCTGTGAGACACGAGGGAGAGAGAAAAACAAACAACAGTATGAACTGTGACAGTGCCCCCCAGCGGGACGGGAGTGACAGGGTGCAAATTAGAACGCAAAATGGGTTTAACTTTGGAAACATGGAAGACGGGATGTATGTGAAGGAGGTGAGGTCATTTGAGGTGGACCGCCACCAGACTAATAACCTTGGCGTTGGGAAACGGTCCGATAAACTTGGGACCCAGCTTACGTGAGGTGAGACGGAGTGGGATGACCTCTTAACACGAGCACCAGTCCGTAAGAGGGCTTCTCTGGCGGCTTTCCAGGAGCGTCGGCACCTCTGTAAAAACGTGTGAACAGACGGGACCTGAGCATCGGGCTCTTGGGTGGGAAACAGAGGGGCTGGTAGCCAAGGCTACACTGGAAGGGTGACAACCCGTAGACGATCGCAACGAGTTATGGGCATACTCGACCCAAACTAAACTTTCGCTCCAAGAAGAAGGGTTATGGGAGGCCGTACATTGTAGGGTCTTTTCCAGTTCCTGGTTAGCTCGCTCCGCTTGCCCATTTGTCTGGGGGTGGAACCCAGAGGACAAACTAACTGTAGCCCCCAGCTGTCGACAGAACTCTGCCCAAAAACGTGACACAAACTGGGGGCCTCTGTCAGAAACCACGTCGACCAGGAGGCCATGAATATGGAAGACGTGATTAATGAACACTACCACTGTCTCCCTCACTCAGGGTAAATCATGAGGGGAATGAAATAAGCCGCTTTCGAGAACCAGTCCACTACAGTCAAAACGACTGTGTTGCCATGGGAGGGGGGAGACCAGTTACAAAGTCCATGGCTATGAATGACCAGGGTCTTGAAGGGACTGACAACGGTTGGAGGAGCCCAGCCGGGGGGTTACAGGAGGTCTTATTAGTCACTCAAACAGGGCAAGCGGCAACAAACTGATGAACGTTTTGTGCAAGCAATGGCCACCAGAAATGCTTTCTAATGAGCGCTTGGGTACGAGTAGCCCCCGGGTGGCAGGCGACATTAGACGAATGACCCCACTGAAGGACGTGTGTTCGAACTGATCACGGAACAAACAGCTTACCCGCTGGGCAGGAGGCGGGGGCGCGGTGTTACGTAGCGCTATGTGGACTTTAGGCTCCACCTCCCAGGATACCATGCCCACCACTCGAGGGGCGGGGAGGATGGTATCCGCTGGGGCTTGGAGGTCTTGATTTCGAAACATCGAGATAAGGAATCGAGCTTGACGTTGGAGCCCAGGCGGTAAGACAGAGTGTAATCAAAACGTGTGAAATACATCGCCCAGTGAGCCTGCCTAGAGTTAAGACGTTTAGTGCTATGGATGTACTCTAGGTTCTTGTGATCAGTCCAAACCCCGAAATGTATCCCCGAACCTTCTAACCAATGACGCCACTCACTCAAGGCCAACCGGACAGCCAGTAATTCCCAGTTACCGACATCGTAATTCCGTTCTGCTGGTGTTAGGCGGTGCGAAAAGAATGCACACCGATGCATTTTTTCATCCGAGGGAGAGCGCTGTGAGAGGACTGCTCCAACACCGAACTCGGATGCAACCACCTCCACCACAAACTGACTAGCTGACTAGGGGTAATTAAAATAGGTGCAGTGGAAAACCGCTTTTTAAGTTTAGAAAACTTGGCTTCAGCCTGCAGAGACCAACAAAAGTCAGTGCGCGTGGAGGTGAGATCCGACAGGGGCACAGCGAGTTGGCTATAATTTCTAATAAACCTCAGATAAAAGATGGCGATCCCCAGAAACCTCTGCAATGCCTTGCGAGAATCTGGGGTTGGCCACTTGGAGATGACTTTCACCTTGGCTGGGTCCATACGCACTCTCTCGGACAAAACGATGAACCCCAAGAACGGAACCAGCTGTTCATGAAAAGCACACTTCTCCACCTTGACAAACAGCCGATTCTCCAACAGCCTCTGAAGCACCTGCCTGACGTGCTGTACATGGTCCTGTATATTCTGGGAGAAGATCAGAATATTATCAAGATAAACAAAAACAAAAAGATCGACCGTGTCTCTAAGCATGTCATTCACGAGCCCCCAGAAGACGCCGGGGACGTTGACCAATCCGAAATGACCAAATATTCAAAGTGCCCCCTATGGGTGTTAAATGCCATCTTCCACTCATCCCCCTTCCTGATACGGACCAGGTGATAAGCGTTGCGTAGGTCCAACTTCATAAAGACGGACGCCCCCTGCAAGAGTTCGAAGGCTGAGGACATCAACGGCAAAGGATAACGGTTCTTCACCGTGATGTCAATCAGCCCTCGATAATCTATACAGTCTAAGCGAGCCATCCTTCTTCTCCGCGAAAAAAAACCCCGCCCTTGCGGATGATGAGGAAGTGCGGAGACCGAGGAATCCTGCACAGGAATTGTGCAACAGTACAGGCGAAGGCGATGGCAAATGGAAAAGTAACCACACCTCAAAAGACAGGCAACCAACAGACACACGAGCAAGCTCCAAAAAACAAGAGAGCATGGTTAACACTTGACAGCGAACAATAAACTGGCAAGATGGGGGTGTTTCCTGCACAGGACTGGGATTGAGAGGAGGGTGGAGCTGCTGGACCATCACGGTGAGTTCTGCGAGCTGAGAAGCCATCATTTCCAGAGCATGGTTAGAGGCAGAGATTTGATTTTGGTGTCATTCAAGCAGAGCTTCTTGTTGTGAAAGGGCGGAGCGAAGAGTAGTCTCCTCCGCTGGGTCCATGCTGGCCAGTTTATTCTGTCAGAGGATGAGGGGAGTCAAAGGGACCCAAATGCAGAGGGAAATATTTCAATTAATTTATTAATGACAGTCACTCAAATAAGGACAGGCCCACCCGGCACCGGCTGCAGAGAGCAGAGTCAAACATAAGCCGCTCAATGGGCTAAGGAAAGAGTGTGTTAGTATGATGAGTGTGTGCATTGTGGAAGTCAGGAGCAATCCGAAGAGAGTCCGTTGAAGCTGGTGTCGTGCGAAGCAAAGCCCAGACAAGATTCTCCCTCGAGACGTGGGCAGAGACTGAGGAATCCTCCTTCACAGGAATTGGGCAACAGTACAGGTGAAGGTGACGGCAAATGGAAAAGTAACCACACCTCTACACACACGAGCAAGCTCCAACTAAACAAAAGAGCATGGTTAACACTTGACAGCGAACAATAAACTGGCAAAGAAAGAGAGGAAACACAAGGAATAAGTAGAGAGTACAATCAGAGACAAGCAGGTGGAACGGGCGAGTAAATCATTGCCATGATCATCACCTCCCATGGAAACGCTGATCACACGTGCCAGCTTCACCTGTGAGACACGAGGGAGAGAGAAAAACAAACAACAGTATAAGCCGGCACAAATGCCGGAACCATGACAACCTTATTGTAAAGTGTTACCAAAATATCTTTAATGAAGAGCCTTCAAGCTCTGCTCCAATTTTTCAATCTGATCTTTATCGCTTATACACATTTTCTACCCCCAGCTTTGACAGATCACACCGATGTGGGGAAAATTTGCAGACTTACGTGGGATGGATTTAAACATGGTATAATGTGCTAAACGGAGCCGAGAGTACTACAGTCTTATTAGTGTATACTTATTGATATTTAAAAGCAGGTAGCAGGTCAGGTTGCAGATGACCCCCATCATCAGCAAATGCTTTGAGAGACTAATCAGAGATTACATCTGCTCTGTATTGCCACTCAATCTTGACCCGCTGCAGTTTGCTTACCGCAACAACCGCTCCACTGATGATGCCATTGCATCTACAATACACACTGCTCTCTCCCACCTGGAAAAAAAGAACACTTATGTGAGAATGCTGTTTGTAGACTACAGCTCAGCATTCAACACCTTAGTGCCCTCCAAGCTAGATGAGAAACTCCGGGCTCTGGGCTTAAACAGCTCGCTGCGCAGCTGGATCCTGGACTTCCTGTCAAGCAGACGCCAGGTGGTTAGAATAGGCAGCAACATCTCCTCATCACTGACCCTCAACACTGGAGCCCCACAGGGCTGTGTTCTCAGCCCACTACTGTATTCCTTGTACACACATGACTGTGTGGCAACACATAGCTCCAATGCCATCATTAAGTTTGCTGATGACACGACGGTGGTAGGTCTGATCACTGACAATGATGAAACAGCCTACAGAGAGGAGGTGCACACTCTGACACACTGGTGTCAGGAGCACAACCTCTCCCTCAATGTCAGTAAGACAAAGGAGCTTGTGGTGGACTTCAGAAGAAAAGACAGAGAACACAGTCCTATCACCATCAATGGAGCACCGGTGGAGAGAGTCAGCAGCTTCAAGTTCCTGGGTGTCCACATCACTGAGGAACTCACATGGTCCGTCCACACTGAAGTTGTTGTGAAGAAGACTCATCAGCGCCTCTTCTTCCTGAGACGGCTGAGGAAGTTTGGAATGAACCGCCACATCCTCACACGGTTCTACACCTGCACTGTGGAGAGCATCCTGACTGGCTGTATCTCCGCCTGGTACGGCAATAGCACCGCCCACAACCGCAAAGCACTGCAAAGGGTGGTGCGAACTGCCAGACACATCATCGGAGGTGAGCTTCCCTCCCTCCAGGAAATATATACAAGGCGGTGTGTGAAAAAAGCTCGGAGGATCATCAGAGACTCCAGCCACCCGAGCCATGGGCTGTTCTCACTGCTACCATCAGGTAGGCGGTATCGCAGCATCAGGACCTGCACCAGCCGACTCCATGATAGCTTCTTCCCCCAAGCAATCTGAACTCTTGATCTCCCACGATCAAAATACATCAGCACTGCACTTTACTACCCTTACTTTATTACCCTTACTCTTATATCTCACACCGGACTGTCATAAATTATATTATTATTATTATATTATGTTCTCTCTTAACAACTGACTATCAACCGACAGCCTGAATGTCAATACAGTACAATACTGTACATTCTATATATATATATATACTTTTTTTTTTTTATATATTTTTATTTTTAACTTTCATTGAATAATGTGTATCTATATAGTTAAAAAAAAAAAAAAAAAAAAAAAAACAGCGTATTGTATACTGTACAATGTATGTTATTATTTGTATATTGTTGAGTGTAATTATGTGTATATTAGACTTTAAATTGTGTTGTGTTAATTTGATGTTATTGTAAATTGGTATATGTCTCATCACTGTCACGACTGCTATGTTGATCGGAACTGCACCCAAGAATTTCACACACCATTGCACTTGTGTATATGGCTGTGTGACAATAAAGTGATTTGATTTTGATTTGATTTAAGATCTCTGTCATATCAATTAAAAGCAAATAAGCCCATAGCAATAATAATAATAATAACTATTGTCCCTATATTTACATTATATAACTAGAACCCCTCTGGGGGCTTTTTACCCCAAGTGTAGGGAGCCTTTTAATGAATTTTAATCAAAACCACCTTCCGTTATTATTATTTTTTCCACACAAATCCTGTTGCTCCATCAATATTCAATAAAAAGACCAGAAAAAAAGCACATTTTCCTTTAGGTGTGCCTTTAGCCCTGTTGTACCCTATGTTATACTTGTAAGTCTATAGTTATAAAGCTTAACATTTTGGTAGTATGTATACTACAAGTTATTTTAAATATATTTAAATTATTTTATTAGGTATTTTATTTAAATGACTGTATTATATTATGTTTTGTTTCAGGAAAGAGTGACCCATTCTGTGTGGCGGAGCTCTGTAACGATCGGCTGCAGACACACACAGTCTACAAAACACTGAACCCAGAGTGGAATAAAGTCTTCACCTTGTGAGTTACTCTAATTATACTATACACGTCCACTGATGCTCTCAATAGATGACAAATTAGAATATTCACCGCTGACTTATTCTGTCACCTGGACTCAAACATGCTGAGTGGATTGAGTTCACAAAACCAAAACTCAAGATGCAGTTTGGCTTGATTGTGCAATACGTTATATTAAAGGCAACATGAAATCAAAATTGACCTCATTTCCTTTCTTAATAAATTTCTCTGGTATTACTGTGCATGATTCATTAGTGCATGTTGTTCTAAAGAAAAATAAAACACGTTAGTTTTCATAACTTTCTCCACCTATGAAATGACCACAGGCTGCACTGGTGGCAAAAATACTAACAAACCAGATTGGTAACACTTTCTATTAAGCCCATATTTATAATGCATTGTAACGGCATTATAATGCATTAGTTATCTCTCATAATACACCTTATTATATGTTATAAATTCTCATAAATAATTGTAACCACAATTATAATACATTATAATACTTACCTATTCATAGTTATACCTTAGAGGATCATGCATAATAACACAAGCAACATTTAATTTTAACTGCAGAAGTTATAATGTATTAAATATATTAGTAATGTATAAAGTATAATAGGTATGCTTTAAGTAAAGTGACAAAAGCAATGTCTTCTAAACATCCATAATACATTTTTAAGTGGTTATAAGACATTACAAGTCAAGCTGGAAGTTATATACAGTACACATGCACAAAATACAAAATAACACACATTCAATGTCAATTTTGAGATGTTACGAAAAACACTTGTAAAGTTACAAGTTTCAGATATATCAGAAACTCTATATATGTGATCAACATTACATATTTAAACACACCCAAGAAAAAAATATATCAAACTGATTCTATAGTGTACTCTATTCAATAAATTTTAATGTTTGTGCATCTTATTTGGAGACTTATTTTATAAATAACTTCCATTATATAAGTTTGACTTTTAATGTATTGTATTTTACAAGTTTATGTTATGACTGTTTATAAGAAGATATTGCTTTTGTAACTTTACTTAAAGCAAGCAAAGACCACTTATAATATGATCACGTCATAAAGCCTTTTGATTAACTTTATTAGCTTATGTTGCGTTAAAACTGGATGTTGCTTGTGTTATAATGCATTATACTCTACAGTATAACTATGAATAGGGGAAGTCTTATAATATTTTATAACTGTAGTTATAATTATTGATGAGATGTTATAACTTATTATAAGGTGTATTATAAGACATTATGAACGCAGTATAAAGCATTTATAATGCCTTTACAATGCATTATAAATATGGGCTTCATAGAAAGTGTTACAATTAGATTTTTAAATTTTCTACAGAAAAAAAGATGTAGTTTTCCAGCATATTTGAGGTGTAAAACATGTCCGTAGCACAAACGGTGCAGAAGTTAAACGCTTTAAGCACCACTAATAACATCATAGCCTAACATTTCACGATGAAATCAAATCCTGATAGATTAAAAAAAAAGTCCCACCTCCATATTTTTCTGCTAAACATTCAGTTTCTCTTGGGATTATGGTGAATTACAGATTTCATGTCGTCTTTAACATATTGGTTAATGCAATATAAGATTAGAGCTGGTAATATTATTGTCTTTACATTTTGTGATCGGTTTCATTCTGAAAAACTTGTATTCACTTTGCAGCAATGTGAAAGACATTCACTCTGTGCTGGAAGTCACCGTGTATGACGAGGATCGAGACCGCAGTGCTGATTTCCTGGGTAAAGTGGCCATCCCTTTATTAAACGTAAGCTCTTAATGTTACCCTATTGAGTTCCTCCAAATTCTCAGACCCACATGGTTTTAATGCTTTTATAGAAGTAAATAGACCTGCCGAATGCCAAGATTGATTGCGGCGATTCTTTTAAAGCGTGCACAGCTGTGCCTCCCGGTGGCTGGGTAGTGTCTCAATGACAGAGGGATGCTGGTAATGAGCAGGTACTTGTCAGAGTTGGAAGTGCTGGATGGAGGGGAGGGGTGGTGGGGAATGTGCGGCTGGCTGTTTGATGCAGCTGCTGGGAGATCAGGGGTCAGCCGAGCGGGGGGGGTCTGTTGGGGCTTTGCCAGACAGCAGGCTGTCACGTCTTCTTCACACAGATTCGCAACAGCGAACAGAAGGCGTACATCTTGAAAAACAAGGAGCTGACAGGGCCAACAAAAGGGGTCATCTTTCTCGAAGCAGACGTCATCTTCAACGCCGTAAGTGTGCATTGCGCCCGAAGCACTGGATGTTGTCTCTTTTGTTTCCGTGGTGTTTTTTTTTCACTCCATCAAATATGCAATAATTGCTGATGCATAGAGAACTGGAGCGCTAATTAAAACAAATCATATGTTTTGTGCGTCTCTTTCAAGGTGAGAGCCAGTTTGCGGACGTTCAAACCACCGGAACAGAAGTACATTGAAGAAGAGTCCAAAGTCTCTAAACAGGTAATAAGATACATTTACATTTCCGTACCATCATGTCGTTCCAAACCATATGCTGGTATTTTTTCCTGTGGTACACAAAATTTGTAATTTTTAGAAGAATTTTTTACGCAGCTCTTACAATGACAGTTCGTAGTGATCTGGGCATCTGTCAGGTTCCAAAAAGTACAAATAAACACCAAAGAAGCACTATGAAAGTTGTCCATATGACTCATGTGCCATATTCCAAGTCTTCTGAAGTCATACGATAGCTTTGTAAAAAAGAAATTTAGTTACTACATACATGAGAACCAATGCCGGTTTGGGGTCAATTACATTGACGCATCATTTTTTATCTGGATGCAAAGTTTTATTAGTTAAGTGTATTTTTGGTGAATAATTATTTAAATTTCGGTCTTTACACAAAGCTGCATGTATTGTATGGATTTAGACAACTTAAGGCTAATTTATACTTGCTGGGCGAACAGGTTTTGTGAGGTTCACCTAAAAATATGAAGTTCACTTATGCTTTTGTTCAGCTATGGTGTTCGTTCATGACAGGGATGCAAATAACTAGCTAATTTCCCTAAATTGTTTGGTAAAATGTTCAAATGTTTCCTTATTAAAATCACTAGAAAGGGTAACTTTAAGCTTAAACACTTTAAAATCTTTCAATGCAACAAAAAAGCTCTTCATTTAGGAGAACTCAACTAGTCGAAGAGCATTGTTGATTGGCTTACCTACTAATATGTCATCCGCAAAGAGTCGACAATCTTTTGTGACGCCAACCTCACCTCACTAATTTTGAAACGTTGATGCCTGTAGTATAAACATAGGCTTCTTTCGCCTATGGTGCTTTAGTTCTGTTCAGCTAAGGTGTTCATTTCATGATATTTCTGTTATTCTTGTCCTACTGATTTGTTTTCCCTCTGAGAGTTCTTTTTCTGTGACGTAACCCTCAATGAACTCATTTTAAAACAACGCACTGTGTAGTATAAACGCTCATCATTCATCTAGGGTGCTTTAGTTTGTTCAAGAGAAAAAATGTAAATGTAAATTAGTATAAAATAAATTGTATAAAATAATATAATGCCATTTTTAAAATCTGGACGTGAGCTTTATTATGAAGATTTTTAGTGAATAACAATACAAATTTCAGTCTTCACACAAAGCTATCATATGGATTCAGAAGACTGAAGGCTAATTTACACTTACTGGGCTAATAGGCTTTGTTTATTTCACCTAAAATTATGACGAAGAGAACTTACGTTTTTTATCGTATGTTTGGCTAAGGTGTTTGTTTGTGCACATCACTGAAATTCTTGATTTAGGAGAACTCGACTGGTCGAAGAGCATTGATGATTGGCTTACCTACTGATATGTCATCTGCCAAGAATCGACAGACTTCCGTGACGTTAACCTAAACAAACTAATTTTGAAACGTTGACGCCCTTAGTATAAATGTAGGATTTGTTCACCTAGGGTGCTTTAGTTCGTTCTGGAGACAAAAAGTGGGGCTTCTTCCATTGTATAAATTAGTATGAATAGTGTAACATAATGCAATACCATTTTTAAAATATGGACGTGAGATCTAATTAGTAAGATTTTTTTAGTGAATAACAATTAACATTTCGGTCTTCACACAAAGCTATAATATGGATTCTGAAGACTGAAGGCTAATTTACACTTACTGGGCTAATAGGCTTTGTTTATTTTGCCTAAAATTATGATGAAGTGCACTTATGTTTTGGTTCAGCTGGTGTTTGTTCATGCACATCACTGAAATTATTCACTTAGAAGAACTCGACTAGTCGAAGAGCGCTGATGATTGGCTTACCTACTGTTATGTCGTCCGACAAGAGTCAACAATCTTCCGTGACGTCAACCTCCCAGACGTGTATAAACGAAGGCTCCTTTCGCCTAGGGTGCTTTAGTTCTTTCAGACGACAAAAAGTTTGGCTTCTTCCATTGTAGTATAAATTAGTATAAATTGAATAATATAATGTAATACCAATTTTGAGATTTTTAGTGAATAACAATTAACATTTTGGTCTTCACAAAAAGCTATCATATGGATTCACAAAACTAAAGGCTGATTTACACTTTCATTTAGTTCGCTTAAATTATAGCGAAGTGCACTTACGTTTTTGTTCTGTTGAGGTGTTCGTTCACACACAGGCTAACCTAGGGGAACTCGGCTAGTCAGAGAGCTTTGATAATTGAGTAAAATCGTGGGTGTGGTTTGGACGTGATGTTCTTTTTTTATTTTCCTCAACAAACAAATTTTAAAACAACGCCGCTTATAGTATAAACGCATGATTCGTTTAGTTCGCCTAAAAAATTCAGACTTTTTTTTTTCAGATAAGGTGATTTTTCATGATATTACTGTTTGCGCGCATCCCTGAAATTCTTGACCTACTGATTTGTTGTCTGCCCGGGAGTTGATAATCTTCTGGGACGTCACCGTCAACGAACTAATTTTAAAACAATGCACTGCATAATATAATCATAGGTTTCGTTCTCCTAGGATGCTTTAGTTCCTTTAGGAGAAAAAGTTTGGCTTCTTCCATTGTATAAATTAGGCTTTATAATATTATATATAATATAGCACATGAGTTGTATGGCTGGGAACTGATTAAGATTTCCCGATTTGATTCCATTTAGATTCACAAGCTTTTTATTCGATTCTAAAACAAATAGATGCGATTCCGATTCACTACCTATGGATTTCATTCTGATACCATTTGATTTGATTCCGATACATTTGGGTATATTTCAGTTATAAAGTCCATTTTGCTTGCATATTAAAGAAATTCACTCAGCTAATGCTGTAAATTATTCAGGGAACCTTCTAACCTGATATATTACAAAAATATTAATTTTAAAAATTAACAACAGGGCCCAAACTGTGCAGTTCAATTGCTGTTTATTGAACAGATATAATAAACACAACCAAAACTAATATAAACTTAAGTAAAAGATCAATCTTGGGATTTAAAGAATCAATATCAGGATCGTTCAAATGAAGATCACGATTAATCAGAAAATCAATGTTTTTACCCAGCCCTATTGAGTTGTATGGACTGCTATTATGTTGCTTTTATGGTTTGTGTGCATTTTGGAGCTTGACAGATGTCATAGTATGGAAAAGAGATGAGTGAAGATTCTTCAACAATTCTCTTTTTGTGTTCTGTGGTATGAACAGCATATCGTTTGAAACCACATGAGGGTAGGTAAATGATTACAGAATTTTTGTCTGAACTATTCTTATAATCCAAAAGGCTCAAAGTCTAAATGTTTTGAAAACCACCCCAATGAGGGCTGGTGGTCTCCCCTGTCCCAAACACCGACATGTTTGGGACAGGGGGCGCAAGCGCTGAATCGAAGAGTTTTCCCCCTTGCCCCGCCGTTCTAGGTGCTGAATAGAAATGTCAAGCGGGCCCTCATGAGAGGAGAGGGGCCACCCCAGAGGGCCCGGCAGCGGCTCTAAGGCTGTGCCTGCTTATTGTGTTCTCTCTCAATGTGCCTGCGTGACAAAAGCACTGAATTGGAGGGGCTGGGCTGAATCAGACGCTGTCACAAAGCTGTGCATTGAGCAGAACAGACCGATTCTTCAGTTCTTTATACCCGTCTCGCTGAAGAGTTCAACCACAGATTCAGCCCGTATATCTAACTTTGGCTGTCAGTCACACTATCACGTATGGAAATGATTACATTTGCCTGCTTTTATTATATGCCATGAGATATTTTATGTGCTCATTTAGACAAGATTAAACTTAGGTTCTGGATTTAACTGACATGTTGTGTTTTCTTTAATTTGCCATTAAAGGGATAAATCACCCAAAAATGAAAATTCTGTGATAATTTACTCATTCTCTGGCTCAAATCAGTTTGCAGTGAAAATCTTCACAAGGGCTATGAGAGAATAAGATGGATTTGCTGTTTCAATTTCCATTACAAATAACATTTATATATTCTTTTTTTTATTCTGACTATAACATCAAACAATGATCAACAAAAAAATTTGTTTGGAAAACAAAATAATATAACATGGAATTTTTGGTTTTATTACATGTTTTATTATTATTATTATTATTATTATTTTATTATTTGAACATCCCGACCAGCCTGACACCGCAACACATGTTTGGGGTAGAACTATCTATTTAGGTGACCGATGGCATACAAGAAGTTCCTTTAAAGTTTTGGTCATTCTTTCTTTTTCTTTTTTTTAAGTGTTTAGTTTGGCATTAAAGAGATCGTTCATCCAAAAATAAAAATTCTGTCACAGGCATGCGTGTTCACACGAGAACTTTTTTAGCGCTAAAAATTTGCCTGGAAGAGTGGACTATTTAGAAAATTACAACTTTTTAAAAGTTTTGAAACGGGGATTTGTTGTTTCTATTTCCATTACATTTCTATATTCTTTTTTTTTTTTCCTTTATATAATGGTCATAGAAAACCTCGAAATAATTTTTGTATTTTGTTTTTTCAAATGGTGTTTTCCAGGCCTGGAAGTCATAGAAATTAATAAAATTTTAAAAGTCATGGGAATTTCTGTAGTGAATGTAATTTTTTTATCTTCTAAAAATCAGTTAGATATTGCTCTTTTGTAGAGTAATATTGAGGACAAAACCTTCAAAAATAATAAATAAATAAATACACAAATACATAAAAAATAAATACACATATTCGTGCATATATATATATATCAAACTATGTCAAATGTACCTGCTAACTGCCCTACATCATCTATGTATTACTTTGATTTGATTGGTGCATTAATTTATTCATTCATTCATGTATTTGTATATGTCCTCGCACTTTAAATAATTTATTTATTATGCTTGAATATGTGTATTTATTTATTTATTTGTGTATTTTTGTATTTATTTTTGCAGGTTTACCATTTCAGGACACCTCTGTGAAACCTTAAAAAACAAAACAAAAAAAACAAACATTATTTTTGCAGTTCCATTAGGAACCACAGAAATGGCACAATTCACCTTTAAAGTTTGGGTAACGGAATAAGTCTTTAGTTGAAGTCTTTTTTTAGTTTGTTGGAGTATAATCACATTTTTAACAATATTTTTATTTAAAAAAAAATTTTTTTTTTTTTTGGCTAATAGCAATATAGTTGTACTTTCCATGTTTTGATTTAATGTTACTCACGTTATCTTATTTTTAGCTGTTGCAGCAGAATTTTTACCGAGTGAAACGCTGTGTCCTCTTCCTCATTAACGTGGGCTCCTACATCAACAGCTGCTTTCAATGGGAGTCGCCTCGCAGGAGTATATGTGCTTTCTTGGTAGGTGGCAAAAATCCATTCGCACATACACCGATCAGCCACTACATTAAGACCACCTGCCTAATATTGCGTAGGTCCCCTTCGTGCCACCAAAACAGCGGCAATCCACATCTCAGAATAGCATTTCTTCTCACCACAATTGTACAGAGTGGTTATCTGAGTTACCGTGGCTATTCTCTGTTGACCTCTCTCATCAACAAGGCATTTCCATCCACAGAACTGCCGCTCACTGGATATTTTTGGTTTTTGGCACCATTCGGAGTAAATTCATGAGACTGTTGTGCGTGAAAATCCCAGGAGATCAGCAGTTACAGAAATACTCAAACAAGCCCATCTGGCACCAACAATCATGCCATGGTCCAAATCACTGAGATCACATTTTTTCCCCATTCTGATGGTTGATGTGAACATTAACTGAAGCTCCTGACCCGTATCTGTGTGATTTTATGTACTGCACTGCTGCCACACGATTGGCCGATTAGATAATCGCATGGATGTTTGTTGGTGCCAGTCGGGCTGGTTTGAGTATTTCTGTAACTGCTGATCTCCTGGGATTTTCAAACAGTCTAGAATTTTCTCCGAATGGTGCCAAAAAAAAAAAAACATCCAGTGGGTGAGTCACATGACACCATGCAAGGTTCGGACGTGTGAATGGCGAGCTCTGCGCACTTTGCTACTTTTGATACTTTTTGTGTCATAAACCGGTGAGATTCAATACACCCTGATCCATAACTGTTCTAGGAAGACAATATGTCAAAGAATTCAAAATTCTCGGGCTCTGGAGGCATTAAAAGACACTTACGTGCTCAAGCTGACGCCCCCCCGGAGGCCCAGAGCGATTTGGCCGTAGAAGTGAAAGAAATTTGGCGAGAATTGTTGAACGTGTCTGCAATGCTGACGAAGATCGTTGCTGACTTGGAGGATACTGCTGCAATATGTCAATTGATCATGGCCATGGAGACGAAATTCACTGAGGTGGTTACAAGAGTGGCGGATTTCGAGAAACGGATCAATTATCTGCAGTCATCAGAGAGGGAATTAGCTGCTAATCCGCTAGCAACCAAGGTGGATTTGGAGCACGTCTGGGAGAAGCTGGAGGATATGGAGAATCGTAACCGGTGGAATAATGTCTGAATTGTTGCAATTCCTGTGGGAGCAGAGGGTCAGAATATGGTGGAATTCCAGGATGGGCTCTTTTCAAATCTGCTTGACATAACTGGAGTAAGCTGGAAATCGAGCGAGCTCACAACGTCCCGGCTCGGCGATCCGCTGAGGGAGACAGGCTCCGATCAATTCTGGCCAAATTTCTGAGATCATCTGATAAAGATCTCTGGAGTTTGTTTTTGTAGCAGAACTCCTTCGGGACAGTGCTGTGGATGAATTTTCACGTTCTTTGTGCTTATGCCTCCTATCGGTTGGAGTTTGTTTTGTGGAGTATTTCTTGCAGGACATTGGAGTGATTAGGACATTTGTTGCACTCGTAGCAGCTGAATGAGCCAACTCACTGAACATTCGTTTGACTGTCCAAGGAAACTGAACAGTCTTTTTTTGTGTGTGTGTGTGTGCTGGTTCCGCTAGAGGCTGGAGTTTGTTTTGTGGAGGAACACACCTTCGGGACAGTTATGTTGGTGAATCTAGAAATTCTTTGTGTTTATTCTGCCTATTAGCTGGAGTTTGTTTTATAGATTATCTTCTGTTGTGTAATTCTGTTTTACAAAATTTGTATAGAAACACCGGACTTGAGCAATCTGATGGCAGATTTGTTGTGGGGGCTCTCATAGGTGTAAACGGACTGTTTGAGTTTAGAGGGATGGACGCCGGTTGGCACTGTCGTGTGAGGGGTTAAGTTTGAAGTTTTGAAGGGGTTAAGGGGGAAGTTTGGGTTTTGATTGTTGCACTAATGTGAAATGTGGTATTTATGATTTTATTTTTGACACACAATCTATATTTTCTAATATGTCAAAATGTCAAATGTTAATATGAGTGGATTGTCTCTCTCCACATGGAATGTGAATGTGTTGGGGCACCCCATAAAAAGAAGGAAAGTGTGGCAAGGAGGAGAGCGGGGCCGTGTTGATGCACGCCCGGACCTTAATCAGGCTAATCAAGCCGACAAGAGGGATAAAGTTCCCTCTCCCATTTCGGGAGAGCTACAGGCAGCTGCCATGTATGTGTTTACGTTTGTGTGTTTTTGTTTAATTAAATATGACTTTTGATGCTTCGTCCGGTTCTCGCCTCATCCTTTCCATTTTACCCCATTACATTGGTTCCGAAGCCCGGGAAGGAGGAGGGATGCGCCGTAGTAGAGTCCTCGCCACTACCATCCACCCCAAAGGAGCAGCCGTGGCCATCCACCAGGGGACGGAGGAGCCCGGCCGCCGAGGAGGGGCTCCTTACCGACCGCCTGCAGCGGTCGGGCCGCTGCCAGGGGCAGAGGAGACCCCTACCAGCCGCTAAAACGCAGCAGGGTCAAAGAGAAGACCGCTGTCCACGAGCGGGGAGGGGCTCACTGCCGACTGCCTGGAGCGGAAGAACCGCTGCCAGGGGCGGAGGAGACCCCTACCATCCACCAAAATGTGTCATTACACTGATAAGTAAGCATCTACAATTCAAATGTCTAAAAAAGAGTCATTTTTGTTTGGGCAGAAATTCAGGGGCAAAGTTTGATTTGGCTAATATTTACGCACCTAATGCTGAAGATAAGGGCTTTTTTATAGATCTTGAAGGGATGCTGCAAGCTGCTGGCACCCCTCATGATATAATATTGGGAGGAGACTTTAATCTATTGATGGACTCAGTCCTTGATCATAGTGAATCAAATGTGTGTAAGCCCCCCTAGAGCAACATTGGCGCTACACAGGATGTGTAAAAATCTTGGTCTTACAGACATTTGGAGATTTTTTAATATTATTTCATCTGTTGTTGATTGCACAATTGGAAACATTTTAGTCTCAGATCACGCCCTGGTGAGTTTAGAGATGTTGCCACATACGGAGAAAAAGAAATCATATAGTTGGCGCTTTAATGTATCCCTTTTGCAAAATCCTGAATTCCAACAAATGTTAAAGGCTGAAATCAATGTTTATATGGAGACCAACTGGTCCTTGGTGTCCTCTGTGGGCATGGCAGGTACTTAATGCGGTTCTTAGAGGTCGAATAATACAGTATGCCTCATTCGCCAAAAAATCCAAAGCACGAGAAATCGTGGAGTTTGAAGGGAATATTAAAAGTGCCAAGGCAGAGCTGAAGCGCTGAATGTCATCTGATGGCCTCAGAGAATTGACCCGATTGAAATACAGATATAATACTATTTTGTTGCGGAAAGTGGAGTTTTGGCTATTCAGGGCAAGACAGTCATACTTTGAGTTGGGGGACAAAGCAGGGAAGCTTTTGGCTAGATATATATAAAGCAGATAGAGTTTTTTTCTACCATTCCCTCAGTGAAATCTGCTGGTGGTAAAATATTTACCTCGGCCATTGATATTAATAATGCTTTTAAAGAATTCTATCTTGATCTCTATAGTTCCACGTCTTCGTCTGCTGATGAAGATATTAGAAACTTTGTGGAACCATTAGAACTTCCTAAACTGACAACTGAGCAAAAAAATTATCTTGATTCTGAGATAACCTTGGAGGAGCTTGGTGGGGTAATTAAGGCCTTGCCTACAGGCAAGGCTCCGGGCCAGATCTTATGCTACAGAACTGTCTCCACTTTTGTTAGAAGTTTATACAGAATCATTAAAGAATGGAAAGCTTCAGCCAACCATGACACAAGCCCGGATCAGTCTGATTCTTAAAAAGAATCAAGATCCAAGCAAGTGTAAGAGTTACCATCCAATTTCCCTTTTCCAGCTAGATGTAAAAATATTGTTGAAAATTCTGGCTAACCGATTAAGTAAAGTTATGACATCTCTTATACATATACATTAGGTCTTTCATCAGTATCATATGGTCAGTGGCAAATTATCAGACTCCGGTCGCTGCCATCTCACTTGATGCTGAAAAGGCATTTGATATGGTAGAATGGGATTATCTTTTTAAGATTTTGGAAATATATACGGGTTCAGGAATACTTTTATTGGATGGATTAAGTTACTTTATAGACACTCGGTAGCAGCGGTACAAACAAATGGATTAATTTCAGATTATTTTACTCTGGATAGGGGCACCTGGCAGGGTAGCCCTCTTTCCTCATTATTGTTCTGTCTTGCCCTGGAACCATTAGCAGCCGCAATAAGAAGGGAAGATGATTTTCCAGGGGTGGTGGCAGGAGGTATGGTGCATAAGCTTTTGCTTTATGCTGATGATATTTTGTTATTCGTCTCCGACCCCATTAGATCTATGCCTTGCCTCCACGGAATTATTAATTCCTTACAGAGTCAATTGGTCTAAATCTGAAGCTTTGGCTCTGGCAGCATACTGCCCAGTGACGGCTTTTCAGCCGGGCGCCTTCCAGTGACCCAAACAGGGCATTAAGTATTTGGGCATTTTATTCCCATCAAATTTGTCCTGAGTTAATTTTGACCCCTTAATAAAAAGGTTTTTGAGTGATGTGGGCAGATGAGCTTCATTACATTTATCTATGATTGGGAAGTTTAATGTTATTAAAATGAATTGTACTCCAAAATGTAACTACCTGCTACAATCTCTCCCTGTAGATGTCCCCCTCTCTTATTTCAAGCAATTTGATAGCATAGCGAAGTCCTTCATTTGGAATGGTAAGCATCCTAGATTGCATTTCAATAAGCTACATAGTCTGATTGACAAAGGTGGGCTAGGCCTACCTAAAATTTTGTTTTATTATTATGCATTTGGTCTCAGACATTTGGCTCATTGGTTGCTTCCACCTGAGAGAGCCCCTCCCTGGTTTTGTATTGAACAGGAAGTTCTTGCCCCTATTTCGCCATTGCAAAGCCTTTCTATCAAACTAATCGGAGAAGTTAAATTACACCCCATTATCTCGCATTTGCACTCGGTGTGGACAAAAGTGTCCATTGTGTTTAATTCAGACATTTATTTAAATGTTGCCTCGAGCATATGGTTGAACCCAAAATTATGTATTAATATGTCTCCTTTCTGCTAGTCAGAGTGGATTGTGGGGGGAGTTACTACACTCGGTGACCTATATGAGAGTGGAGTGTTGAGATCCTTTGAAAATTTGGTTCAACATTTTGGGATTCCCAGATCTCAGTTCTATAGGTATTTACAGCTGCGCCACCTGCTCCGTACTATTTTTGGGAGTAGCACACACCCCCCTAAAGTGGCAGATACTCTGGGAGAGGTGATTACTGCTTTTGAAAAAGGTCATGAGGCATCAGTATATTACTCCCTGTTCATTCTGAGTCTGGGGGATGGAGCTTTAACTTCTATCAAGAGATTATGCGAGAAAGATTTAAACTTGATATTGGAGGAGGGAGTGTGGGCTAGGATTCTTAAAAATTTCAAATCTGAGTCTAGAGATGTAAGGGTGCACCTTATGCAATGCAAGATTTTACATAAATTCTATTGGACCGCCTCTAGATTGTATAGGCTTGGCCTTAAAGACACACCCACCTGTTGGCGATGCCAATCAGAAGATGGAGACACAACCCATGTTTTTTGGTGGTGTGTTAAGATCCAAGAATTTAGGTTGAAGGTTCAGAGTTTTATATGTGACGTATTGGGTTCTCAAATTTCATTTTGCCCCAGACTCTGTATTATGGCTGATGGGGCGGTCATCAATATGGGAGATAAACACATAAAAAATTGGGTTCTGATCAGTGTTATGATTGGCGTGCAGATTATTTTAAGGGGATGGAAGTCGGCTGGAGCGCCCTCATTTCTGGGGTGGTGTGTGGAGCTGGGGAGGGTGGCAGCTTTCGAGGAGGTGTCGTGTAGCAGGCTGGGGTTTTGGGATTTGTTTGATTGGAAGTGGGGCAGTTGTTTGGCATTTTTGGGGGACTCTAGGGGTGGGGATGTGGAGAGAGAAGTATAGTTTTTATTATGTATGATTATTATATTTTCTTTGTGTGTGTGTGTGCGTGTACTCTTATATGTGACCACAGGGGTGTTCGTTGGGGTGTGGGGTTGGTGACTGGGGAGGGGTAATAGTGGGGGTTAAATGTTGATTCAATGTATATATGTTGTGTTTTTCTTTGTTATATATCTACGAATCAATAAAAAAAAATTATTGAAAAAAAACATCCAATGAGCGGCAGTTCTGTGGACAGAAATGCCTTGTTGATGAGAGAGGTCAACAGAGAATGGTAAAGTCTATGGTAACTCAAATAACCGCTCTGTACAATTGTGGTGAGAAGAATAGCATTTCAGAATGCTACTCTGACATGTGGGATGGCGCTGTTTTAGCGGCATGAGGGGGAGCTACACAATATTAGGCAGGTGGTTTCAGGTGGCTGATCGGTGTATTTTAACACAGATACAAACACACTCGTAGACACCCACAGAAGATTCCATATAATACAGAGTTTGTTTTTCTATTGTAGTGAGGACTTCTATTGTTTTTATACTGAGCTAATAATACCTTAACTCTACCCCATCCCTACACCTGAACCCCACAGAAACCTTTCTGCGTTTTGACATTATTTAGTATGTTTATGAATCTGTTTTCCTAATGGGACTGTTGGTTGGTCCCCACAATGTAGGCAAAACCCGACCAGCGACCACACACACTTACATACAGTTACCTTACCCCAAGGGAACTTTAGCAACCAAACACATTTCGAAACACATTCTCTCTGTATATATAATAGATGTAGGGTTTAGTTTGAGGGTGTTTGGTGACTCTTGTGTGCTGAAGAGCTGTGATGTGTGAAGTGTACTCATAGTTTAGTGCTGAAGAACCCTTGAGCTGAAACAATTAGAGCTGATCTCTTAGACGCAGTCCCTCGGTGACCTCTCGCCTGAACTCACCCCGCACCCCCGTCTGTCCTCTCTGAACATTACCTCAAGAGCTTTCCACACAACTCTCCTTCATGAAAATTTACACACTTCATCAACACACCTTCCTTCTCTAACTGAGGGGGGCAGTCTTTCTCACAATAGTTTCACACAACTCTCTCTTTGATCCTTGCATCTGTCCCTTTTCTTGAAAATTAATGGGCAAAAAAAAAAAAGAAGCATACTTTCCAAGATTTGACCTCTCTGTTTTGAACTTTAGTTCTGGTTAACAGCTATGACATAATGTAGTTTTCAGATACAGTAACACAAATAATTGATAGTTCCAGCTCTAAACACATCAATTCAGTTCTAAATGGCAACCATAAACAGCCTACAGTAATGAACGTCAATTTATTAGAATTGTTCACTGACAATTATTTTTACATTTAAAAGTTTTGGGGGGCCTGGGTAGCTCAGCAAGTAAAGACGCTGACTACTACACCTGAAGTCGCAAGTTCGAATCCAGGGTGTCAGGCTTCCTAAGCAACCAAATGGCCCAGTTGCTAGGGTAGGTAGGGTCACATTGGGTTAACCTCCTCTTGGTCACTATAATGTGGTTCTCGCTCTCTGTGGGGCGTGTGGTGAGTTGTGCGTGGATGCTGCGGAGAACAGCCTGAGCCTCCACACGTGCTAGGTCTCCATGGTAACATGCTCAACAAGCCTGTTGTGCATGAACAAACAAGATGTGCGGATTGATGGTCTCAGATGCAGAAGCAACTGAGATTTGTCCTCCACCACCTAGATTGTGGCGAGTCACTACGCCACCATGAGGACTAGAGCGCATTGGGAATTGGGCATTCCAAATTGGGGAGAAAAGGGGAGAAAAAACATTTAAAAGTTTTGTATGGTTTTTATGTTAAAATTAGCATAATATGCATGGACATTTCTAAGCCATTCATAAAGCCGTTATTACAACAGCTATGTTTAAGCACCCCAATATGCTCACATTGGATCAGCCAATGTTGTGAGTTTGGGGCGGGGCTATCTGTTTTTTTGACCATGGAAGACAAGAGGAGTGTTAAAAAACATCTTTGAAAACAGTCATTATTTTTGCAATTCTATTTAGTAACGCTACTCAGCACATAAATTACTCACCTCTTACACAGGAAATTACACCACCAAGTTGCAATTATCTGTATTATAAACTGTCATACACTTTAACCGATATCTAGATTATAGTCATTTATAGTTACTCCTGAAAAAACACTTATTACGTGGAAATTCACAAGAAAACTGAATTGCAGACCTCAAAGCTCCATAAAAGGAGATACTCTTAAATAAAGATGTATGACTATGGCCACGGTCACACTACATTATCGGATTTCAAGTTTATTTTGCTACATTTATGCCTCTCGGACACTTTCTAAAATGCTCTCTAGTACCGCATTCTTTGCTTTCAGTTTCCTAACGTTAATCTTTTTCCAGAGTTTTTGCTACATTTACACCTGGTACAGTGTTTTCCTCCACTGAGGAAATAATTTGGGAAACGATGACGTTAGGAAACTGAAAACAGAACATTTATTAGTATGGACTATATCTCCTATATCCTGATTTCTCTTGGTTGGCCAGATCTTTGTGGTGGTGGTTTGGAATTTCGAGATTTACATGATTCCACTGTCCTTGCTGCTACTTCTAACCTTGAAATACTTCCTGTTGGCCTCTGGGAAGGAACCATGCGAGGGAGGTGTGGTGAGTGTCTTCCTACTTTTGATTGTCTAATAATTGCTAAACATGTCATTTATCTCTACCTCATTTAAAACACATTATGTCCAAATGCAGTTCTGGGCAGCAATCTAACCCAATTTTTGATTATTTGAACTAGCCAGAAACTATTCCTGGTTGAATAACATTGAGACCCACTTTATATTAGGTATCTTTAATACTATGTCCTTAAAGGAATATTTCGGGTTCAATACAAGTTAAGCTCAATTAACAGCATTTTTTGCATTATGTTGATTAACACAAAATTTATTTAGACCCGTCCCTCCTTTAAAAAGCAAAAATCTGGGTTCCAGTGAGGCACTTACAGTGGAAGTGAATGGGGGCCAATCCGTAAACGTTAAAATACCAACTGTTTCAAAAGTGTAGCCACAAGACATAAGCAATATGTGTGTTAACATGGTTTTAGTGTGATAAAATCACTAACCTTTTCTTTCTAAAGTTATATCTAACTTTACAACTTCGTTGCCATGAGGATTTAATGTCAACAAACTCTGAAACAACTTTTAAACCCTAAAACGACTGTAAAAATGACGATTTAAACAACTTTACAGCTCAGATAATACGTGTTTTAACAGAAGAATTAATGTAAGTGCTTTTATAAAATTATAAGCTTCACATTTCTGCATTTTAACTCTCCAAAAATTGGCCCCATTCACTTCCATTGTTTGTGCCTCACTGTAACTTCAATTTTTGTTTTAAAAAAAGGAGGGACAAGTCGAAATTATTTTTTGTGGTAATCAACATTATGCCACAAATGCTGTTGATTGAGCTTAACTTGTATTGAACCCAGAATATTCCTTTAACCATTTGATACAATGTACTTATTATGTACATTTGTGTTGTTGCATTGTTCTTACATTTAAAATAGCTGCATTTTATTACATCTGTAGTTACACTGTCAGCCTTACCCCTAACCCTATCTCTAACCATTCCCCTAAACCTACCCTTACCTCAACCTCAGTAGCAGAAAATGTGTATTTTTTGACAATTTTGCAGAACAATATGTAGTTACACAATAAATGCATTGTATGTAGTTACACAATAAATACGTTGTATTGTATGTATTTTAATGTTAGTAGATATTAATTAAAGACACCTAATATAAAGTGGGACCAAACATTGTTGTAATATTTTGCATGTTTATTTTATTAAAGATGTGTGCACAGATGTAATTGAATATTTTTTTCCAATTACTTCTGGTAATTAAAAGTCGAAAGGATATATCAGCACTTAAAGGTGCTACTCCACTTACCTGGTGTATTTACTTATCGCTTTTTTCCAATTAAATTGTGTCAAACTAATTTCATGCCATGGTGAAATGTTGCCAATCATGGCTAAGTGTGTGTGCAAAGCTCCCTGAAAATTGATTCTGTTTTAATTGTGGAAATGGCGTGGAATGAGTGCTGATGGAGAGCTTGTTCACTTCCCAATTAAGCCATCAAAATTTTAATTAAATGTTTTATTCTGGAATAACCGGTCAAAAAGTCAGTTGCGATACACATCAGATGAATCTCAAAACAATAAAATTATAATTTTCCACTACCTTACAAATTTAAATATGAAATTATCAGTGTCCTGCAAGAATCTATTTATTTATTTATTTATTTATTTTTGTCCTTTGTAACTGACAGACACATGACAGAAAGGGAGAGAGAAACTGTGTTACGTTTCATCATTTTCACATTAAGATGGATATTGACGCTAATATACAAACTGTCATAAATGTCAATCATGTATACTCTTGCGTTCCAACCCTGCTAGTGTACAGATGGGCATGAAATGGTGGCACACTTGTAATTACTAGCATCAAATTGTGTGTGATGTAACACTGATAATGTTTTAGGTGAGTAATTGAACAAACTGACAAATTCTAAATGGAGTCTAGAGTCCTTTAGAGGAAAATTGTATTGCTCAGAGGTTGCTCTTTCATAGCTCAGGAGACGTAATGGAGCTTTTGTTATGTTTCAGACTAGGTTGCTCAAATGTGTCTCTTAAGATACCTTGTGTCATGCAGTTAGCGTAAGAGGGAAAAGTTAAGAGCACTTTAGAGTTGTGATTTACAGGCCTGAAAAAGTCTTAACATCTTAAAATATTATGAATTTTTTTATTTTTATTTTTTCTAATTATGCACAGCTGTTCAATATTTCATTGCCTAGAAATTGCTCTTTTTTTAGTGCAATTTTTATAAAATGATTTTGATATAATCCAGTAATCACAAAAGACAAGAAAAGTCAGGTAAAGTAGCATAGCTCAGATAATAATATTAGCACACTTGACAAATTTGAGACATTTTAGAGATCTCATCTGAAACTCTAGAGGAGACGTGAGATTACGTGGGTTTTGCTATCCATTTAAAGGGATAGTTCACCCAAAAATGAAAATTCTCATTTTAACTCACCCTCATGTTTAGAAGAATCTCAGCTCTGTGGCTCCATACAATGCAAGTGAATGGTGGCCAGAACTTTGCATTTCCAAAAAGCACATAAAGGCAGCATAAAAGTAATCAATTAGACTCCAGAGGTTAGATAAGTGTAGGTGAGAAACAGATCAATATTTAAGTCCTTTTTTACTATAAATCTCCACTTTCACATCTGAAAGTCACATGTGGCACCTGTTTAGTTTCACTTGGAGATTCATAATAAAAAAGGACTTTAATATTGATCTTGTTCCCACCCACACATATCACATCGCTTCTGAAGACATGAATTTAACCACTGCAGTCGTATGGATTACTTTTACACTACCTTTATGTGCTTTTTGGAGCTTCAAATTTCTGGCCACAATTCACTTGTATTTTATGGACCTACAGATCTGACATATTCTTCTAAACATCTTAATTTATGTTCAGCAAAATAAAGTCATACACATCTGGGATGGCATGAGGGTGAGTAAATGATGAGAGAATTTTCCTTTTTGGGTGAACTAACCCTTTAATCTCGTTGCTGTCTAGATGAAAAAATTTAGATATTTAAAAACATATTTAATTTTTTTCTCATAGCACGCAATGGAGGACCTTCTTGAAGATGAGGAGGAAGACTGTGACAAAGATGACAAGGTAACCATACATTAATTTGGCCCTGTAAACTCAACATATATATATATATATATATATATATATATATATATATATATATATATATATATATATATATAACAATAAAAGTGAATGGTGACTGAGACTAACATTCTGCCTAACATCTAGCTTCTACCAAGTAATAGATGATTTTCTTCCAAATATGGTAGAGTTTGATTGGACATACAGCCTTTAACGCCAACAACAAAAGATATGGGAAACATTTTTTTTTTCTATCCTAACTATGCAAGAATTTATGGTTGGTAGTATTTTATTATTTGCATTGTTTAGTTCTGTTTAACATACTATAATTTACATTAGTATCACATATTTGTGTCAGTGCTTTAGTTTAATTGCACTTGATGCTTGCGTTGCCAAATATACTCAACATATCCCAGATGTTTACTCTGACCGTTCCTTGCGTTCCCATACCCCTTATACACCACAAGGCAGCCATTAGCGAACTGACCTTTGATCCTCTGAGCTAACTTGGGTATTTCGGCACAAATGATCTAGACACCTGTTTTCCATTCATAAAGAACCCTCATAGACCCGGGCTAAGCTTAGACATATGTTTGCATTTAGTGCACCACCGGCTGGTCATGAAAATAGGACGAGGATAGATATCACTCTTTAAGCTTTCAGAAATTGTTCCTGCTAATTAATGGGGACAATTGATTTGTTGAACCTGGACCCCCGTAAGCTGTCAGGGAAAAAATAACACAACTTGTAGCCCGACCTATTAATTTTCCATCTGCACACATCACAGGTGAGGTCTGGGCTCAAACTAAATACTTGGTGAAATCTGTTTCTGGCCATGGTTTTAGATTATTGCTATTAGTTTGTGGGAGAATTCTGTAAACTGAATGAATCTCAAATAATTTTAACGTACAAGGGCAACACAAAATAAAAAAACAGGCTTGAGTGCCTTGAAACACTTCTGTTTTGGATGATTGGGGCATTGCTAGGATATTACTAAATGGTTGCAAGATTGGACAAAATCAAATGAGACCATCCCTGTCTCTATGACATCCTAAATATGTGTAGCTACCTTTTTAATGGAATTTGATGGGATTTTTCACTCATTGTTCATCCACCAGGCAGATGTTTATATTCTGAAATAAAAATGTTTTTGAATAAAAAACATAATTCTGTATCTGTTTCAAACAGATACTATTTGCAAGTATTCTAATTATCATATTTTTTAATAAAAATGAAGGGTTTACTGTATATTTAATGTAAATAATAGTACCACTATTGACATATATGTGGTGCTCTTTCCAGTTGAAATGCTATTTTAAAAAGCTTGTGTTTAGTGGGAAAAAAAAATAATAAATGTAAAAAAAAATTATATATTAAAATATGCATTCCTCTTCACTGTATTACAGCCTGTAAAACAACTCACTTCACAACTAGCTTTTGGCGTCCCTCCGTGGACATTACAGATGTAAAATGTAGCTCACACATGCCCATACACCCAACAACGGTTACCACTTTGCCTCTGGGGGCAGTGTTTCGCATTTCGGTTAGCACAGACCAGTTATAGCTAAAGAAAAGTCAACATAATGTTTCCGATTTAACTGCGTGATCAGTCTGCAAAGACGTCCGTCTAGCGCATGTTTACATAGAAAACCAATAGTAAAACAGTGTGCACGGAAGCAACAACACATACAGTGTGAACGGCCCCTAAACAAAAATATGGCAAGCATCTGGTTTGATAATGCAACTCATGACATTTACATTATTAGACTTTTATTACATATAAATGCATCCCCAGGGTCTGACACATTTCTTCTGGTTCTTAGGAATATGTGTTGTTGAGAGCCCCTCTTTTCCATATTAATGAAGCTGTGGTTGGGACTGGAGACTGGTTGCTTTTGTGTTAAGCTACACCAACTAACCTTTTAGTCTAAAGAGACACCAGCCAGCAAACAAAAGCTCCCCACCCCCATGTCTTTCGTTTCTCAGAATGCAACTAAACAGCACATTTTGTTACTAAATTATTTCCTATAGGCCAAAATAGGACATAAAACCACAACGAAATGTGAAAATATGTGCAAAAAAATTATTCTGTTGGTGTTTTGTGCATTCAAACTATAGGATTCTGAGAAAAAGGGCTTCCTGGACAAATTCTATGCGATTCAAGATGTGATCATTTCTGTTCAGAATGCCCTGGATGAAGTGGCCTCCTTTGGGGAAAGAGTGAAGAAGTGAGAATTTTCGATCTTATTTCATACCTCTGTAGCTTCCTTTTCCATTAGTATGGATTTAATGTTTTTATCGGATTTACATATATTCTGTGTTTCTTTTTCTCAGCACATTCAACTGGTCAGTGCCTTTTCTGAGTTGGTTAGCCATAACAGTTCTGATTGCGGGTGCTACTCTAATTTATTTCATTCCACTACGCTACATTTTGCTGGCCTGGGGTGAGAAATCATATTCTGTTTTGTGCATTAAAGACTTTCTCAATTTTTTATCATTCTTCAGTCTTTTTTAGTTATAGGCAAACATACCCATACCAGTCAGGCTAATTAATCTGCCGATGTTTGGCTAGTTTGAAATTTAATTTGTCTGATAAATGTTATATAATTTTTATTGGATTTTGTCCTGTATATATAACCCTTGAGCCTTGGAAATACATTTTCATGTTCAATGCAGGTATCAATAAATTCACCAAAAAACTTCGAAACCCTTACCTCATCGACAAAAACGAGCTAATGGACTTCCTATCCAGAGTTCCGTCAGATGTTCAGATGGTAAGGGACTGTAGATGTAACGTAGACAATAAAATTTATTTTCATTCCTGTGCATGTGACTTACAAGTCTTTGTGCATTATTTACTCAACAGGTTCAGTACAAAGAATTCAGACTGGATTCCACACAAAGCCCCAGCAAGAGAAGAAGAAACAATCCCTGATAATTCCTGCCATGCAGTTTTACATTTTTAAATCAACAGCCTCCAGAGCACTGTGTGTGTATACAATACACTGTGAATGTCACATAGACTTTTAAAAATATATTTCTATTGTTGCTGTCATTGTTATTTATGCAAACTTGCCAACTACAATCATCCAGGGGTAGTAATATTTACATGGCACAAAAATGTATTGTTGTTCATATAATGTACTTTTAAATATTTACTGTATATGCCCATTCATATTCTATGGCACTGATTTTGCATTACTAAACTGTATTTTACATTTTGGGTTTTTAATTTTATTTTTGGCCTTTTGCCACTTTTATTGAGAGAGATGATGGGGAAAGAGAGGGGTAAATGGGCCAGATTCGAACTCCCATCACCCCCGTGAGCGCCACAGCTCAACGTATTGGCCAACATGTGCCGAACACTAGGCCATGGCTTCAATGAATTTGTCTTCGTTTCTGGGGCAAACACAAACATTTGCTAAATTAATTGTAAAATATGCACAATGGGTTACAATCTGGTGTAATCTCAGCTTTTCTTCAAGATACAAACCTTAATGGTGTACTTTTCACATTTGAGGTCAGTGTTTATATCATTCACTTTGGGTGTGAGTTTTGAACATGATTTTAATCCGTAACCACGTATTTAAAGGAGAAATTGCATGCTGTGCATCCAAATCCAAACAGTGTATGTGTGTTTCAAAATATTCCTGTAAATATACATTGTGGAAAGATTATTTATGTTATTTTGGGCACATATACCAATGACCTCTTTCATACTGTTATTCCAATATAATATGCGTTTTTCATTATGTATGCCATGACGAGTGATGATACAGTGTTTTATTATAACATTTGTATATTTGTGTTGCTTGTTAACAAGAATGACTCTTTATGGTCTATGAGCATGTTTAACTGTTACAAAGATAAAATTATTCTAGATAAAACTATTATTATTTGGAATGAATGAATGATTTATAATTTTGCCTTTCGGAATATTTAAATTTAGAAAACTTTTGCATACTCCAAGAATTAGTGTATTAGCATTGACCTTGCATACTCATACAGGGCTGGAACCAGCCAATGAGAAACTCTTTGGTCATGAACTTGGAGTTATTAAACAAAAATAATGAAAAAATATACATTTTTATATATAATCTGATTAGTTTTGGTATTTACTGGTCTTCAAAAGTGCAGATTGTTCAGAACATCTGAAAAGTATTATTACAGGATATTCAACGAGAAAAAAAAAGTTGGATGCAACTTGATTGTATACTCCAGTAATGAATTGAATCATGAAAAGTAAAAAGACAAACATGTTTTCCTTTGAAATAATGTGCATCAATGCATTACTCAAAATAAGATCAAGAATGTGCATTAAAAAAATAAATAGGATCAATTTTGATTTCATGCTGACTTTAAGTAACCCAACCCTCCAAAATAAAATAAATTAATTCATTAAAACACAAATTAATAACTGCAATTAAACAACTGCTTGGTGTCAAGGGGTTTGTACGTGTGTGCCATTGCATAATCCAGTATTTTCTGCTTGTGTAAAATGAAGATTGTTTTTTGCGTAGTGACTCGCCTCAATCCGGGTGGCGGAGGACGAATCTCAGTTGTCTCCGCGTCTGAGACCGTCAATCCGTGCATCTTGTCACGTGGCTTGTTGAGCGTGTTACCGTGGAGACATAGCATGTGTGGAGGCTTCACGCTATTCTCCGCGGCATCCACGCACAACTCACCACATGCCCCACCGAGAGCGAACCACATTATAGCAACCATGAGGAGGTTACCCCATGTGACTCTACCCTCCCTAGCAACCGGGCCAATTTGGTTGCTTAGGAGACCTGGCTTGAGTCACTCAGCACGCCCTGGAGTCGAACTTGCGACTCGTCATAAAATGAAGATGGTTAATCATTTGTTCTTCTAAAAAGAGCATCCAATTAACTAATCCAGATTAGAGATACAGTATGTATGAGGGCAGTTAGTGTGGTGTATATTGGGGGAATAGTATTAACAGTAATAGATAATGAATGAGTCATCAACCACAGTTTTGTGACTACATTAACGCTCATGTGGACTACTAAAGGGTCCATCTCCCAGTTACAAATGAAAGGTTTATAATTAGTTTCTTTAATCCCTGCCTTTTAAATAAATGCTTCTGTGGGAATCAGGACAGACTAATTGAGCTATGAAGGGCATCTTTTTAAAGTAGCAAAAGAGCAGTCTCTCCCATGGCATGAGCATTTAAAAGAGATTAATGAGAATTTAAAACAGTCTTGGAGGGGCCTGGGTAGCTCAGCGATTAAAGACGCTGACTACCACTCCTGGAGTCGCGAGTTCGAATCCAGGGCGTGCTGAGTGACTCCAGCCAGGTCTCCGAAGCAAACAAATTGGCCCGGTTGCTAGTGAGGGTAGAGTCACATGGGGTAACCTCCTCGTGGTCGCTAAAATGTGGTTCGCTCTCAGTGGGGCGCGTGGTGAGTTGTGCGTGGATGCCGCGGAGAATAGCATGAAGTCTCCACACGCGCTATGTCTCCACGGTAACACTCTCAACAAGCCACGTGATAAGATGCGTGGGTTGACAGTCTCAGACGCGGAGGCAACTGAGATTCGTCCTCTGCCACTCGGATTGAGACGAGTCACTATGCTACCACGAGGACCTAGAGCGCATTGGGAATTGGGCATTCCAAATTGGGGAGAAAAAAAAAACACACACACACAAAAAAACGTCTTGGGCTTCCATTCTTACATCAATAAAGACCAATGGAATTCACCGCAGTGCTCCGATTGATGATTTAAAGAACCAAAGGACACTTTCTGTGAACAGTTCTTTGGGTAAACCCTTTAAAAATATATATAGTCTCCCAACTTTAAAGGAATATTCCAGGTTCAATACAAGTTAAGATCAATTAACAGCATTTATAAATATTTTAACTCGTCCCTCAATTAAAAACAAATAAAACAAAAATTGCATACACTGTGAGGCACTTACATTGGAAGACATGAATGGGGCCAGTCCATAAACATTAAAGGTGCAATATGTTAAAAATAATTTTTGCCAATGTGTGAACGCCTTGTAACGCAACTTAAAAAATGAGCCCTTCACGGACTTCCTAGGTTTCCTATTAAAGCCTGTAGACTGATTTTCATGCGAAGAGAGCGGGTCGGTTTTGCAAGGAAAATCCAAAGGATGTGACATTTATGTGTGCTCCCGAGAGCCTTGCCTCAGTGCGTCTCTTCCGCTATTCAACAGCGACAACAAACAGCAACACTAGGTAACGTTTTCTTATAGATGGAATCCAGCAAACATCCGGCTCCCAGCTCCTACACAAACTCAGAGTAAGCCAAAAAACATTTATCTACTGAATCCCGTCTGGCTAAGCGGGAACGTGATCGTGGTCGAGCAAAAACTAGAGTGAACATCGGCAGGGCATTTGATTCCTGGAGGGACCTTCGTTTGGTTTTGGGGATCAAAACCGACCCTGAATTGGTGTTCTTCTTATTGGACAGGTAAGCTTACATAACAGCAAAGCATGTGAAATATAGTGCCATAAGGATTGATCTGTGTAATATTAGCTAACTTGATCTTGCCTGCTAATGCTGATGAACTGCAGCTACCTTGCTTCGTAACTTTCAAATAATTTCAGTGATCTTCTCTTTATACTAAAAGTCAGGTATACAGCATAAATTTAAGCAAATACGCTGGTTTCTTGATCGTAGTACAACATATGACATACAAAACATACAATAGTGCAACATAACAGTGCAGTGCAACAGTAAACTGTCTGGTATAGTTCGGTAGTATGTAGCTGAATGTATGTATTAGTATGCTATGTTAGCTGATAATTAGTTTTAGTTTAGTCTCAAAGTTTGTAGTAAAACAATCATAACTGTGTAATTTTAATTATGCTACCTCATCTGTCAGCATGATGGCAGTGAATCACATTCAGTCTCTTTGTATGTTACGTCATTGTTTTGGATGCTCGCTTGCTCGCGTCCCTATGGAGTGTGTGCACGAGCGCGAGCACAAGCAACAGGTAGCTGGCTGCAGTTTACTTAAAGGCCACAGGTGTCATTAATAACAAGGGTTTCTGAATCTTACATACTGCACCTTTAAAATAAATTTAAAACATTAAATTACAAGATGTAAACATTTTACATGTTAAATCCCTCCTCGGACCACTGTCAGTAGGTACTCATCACTCCTGACCGGGAGCACCCCACAAGCCTTGCCATTTCAGAGATGCACTGACCCAGTCGTCTGGCCATAGAAATGTGGCCCTTGTTAAAGCTGCTCAGGTCTTTACTCATGCCAATTTATACTGCATTCAACACGTTGACTACAAGAACTGATTGATCGCTTACCATCTAATCTACCCAGAACTTGACATGTGGCCTTATTCGGAGATGATCAGCGCTATTCAGTCGCTTTGCTGGACATTTTATTAAGAGGCGCAGCTGTGTTGTTTAAGAGACGCAGGCGAGGGAAATGAGCTGGCAGCTGGTCAAGCTTCGTCAACGTGGCTTTCGAACAGCGCTGCCGAGTAATCATCTAGTAAATCTCTGCTCTCTTCCTAACAAAATGGACTAACTAAATCTCCTCACCCATACAAACAAGGACTTTTCAACCTCTGCTGCCTTGTGCTTCACAGAAACCTGGCTGAGTGAAGCCATTCCAGACAGCGCATTACATCTGCTGGGCTTTCAGCTGTTCAGAGCAGATCGCATTGCGGAGTTAACGGGGAAAACGAGAGGCGGTGGAACATGCTTTTACAACAATGAAAGTTGGTGTACAGATGTAACAACATTAAAGAAGATGTGCTGTCCTAATTTGGAAGCACTCTTTATTAACTGTAAGCCTTTCTACTCGCCTTTCCTAGTTTATTCTGGTGAGTGTTTATATTCCTCCACACGCATGCTTGAACACAGCGCTGCAACAGCTGGCTGATTAAATCACAGACACGGAACAACAATACCCAGACTCAGTTATTATTATTCTTGGGGATTTTAACAAAGCAAACCTCACACGTGAACTGCCCAAATACAAACAGCACATTACATGCCAACCAGAGACAGAAATATACTGGATCATTGCAACACATCAATAAAGGATGCATACATCTTTGGGACCCTCTGATCACTGTCTGGTTCATCTTCTTCCAACCTACAGGCAGCAACTAAAATCAGTTAAACCTGTAGTAAGGACAAGCCTGCTTTGACTGCACTGATTGGAGTTTTTTTGAGGCTGCAGACACCAATCTGGACGAGCTCACAGATACTGTGACATCATATATCAGTTTCTGTGAGGATGTGTGCATTCCTACTAGGACTTATTTAACATACAACAATGACAACCCGTGGTTTACAGCAGAACTCAGGTCGTTCATCATGCAAAAGAGGATGCTTACAGAGGTGGGGATAAAGTCTTGTACAATCAAGCCAGGAACACACTGAATAAGGAAATCAGAGCAGCTAAAAGAAGCTATTCTGATAAGCTGAAAAACAAGTTTTCAGCTAATGACCCTGCATCAGTGTGGAGTGGCCTGAAACAATTTACTAACAACAGGACTCCTACTCCCAACACTGTAGTGGACCATAAACTGGCTGATTACCCAATCTCACACCCCACACCTGCTCTGACCTACACGTCACACAAACATCAACACCTCCTGCAACCCCCCTCCTCCCCCCTCCTGCTACTCAACCTGCACTTAAGATCTGTGAAGAAGAGGTGTGCCGTGTCTTCCATAAACAAAAGACAAGGAAAACACAGGACCCAGATGGTGTTTCACCCACTTGTCTAAAATCCTGTGCTAACCAGTTGGCCCCCATATTCACGCTGATCTTCAATAGATCACTGGAGCAGTGTGAAGTCCCATGCTGCTTCAGATGCTTAATCATCATTCCTATCCCAAAGATACATCGTGAAATACGCGCAACTTTTCAGCGCATTTTTTTCCCCAGTTCATTAACACATTGGGTCGCATAAACACATTTTTTGACTGTTTTCTGAAGGTTGGTTTCTTTTTAGACTAGTCGACTTCAAATTAGTCATTCAGCACATCCCTACTGTGTATATAATGTATATAAATGAGGCGTGAATCAAAACAATACTTTGTGGAAATCAATATTATGCCACAAAAGCTGTTGGTTGTGCTTAACTTGTATTGAACCCGGAATAATCTTTTAACTGTGAACAGAATAGAAAAGAAGTTGAGATCGCTTTATTCAACTAATGTCAGGTTTGAAAACGGATGTGCCTACATTTGAAGACTTGGCTGTGTGTTAGTTTTTGAATGTTCAGAGATCCCTGGGTGAATTTCACCAAATAATGTCCAGATCACATTTCACCCCAAAATAAAATAAATATAATATATACAGATTATATATATATTTTCACACACAACAGTCTCTAGAATTTACTCAGAATGGTGCCAAAAACAAAAAACATCCAGTGAGGGGCAGTTCTGAGGACGAAAATGCCTTGTTGATGAGAGAGGTCAACAGAGAATGGCCAGACTGGTTCGAACTGACAAAGTCTTAGGTAACTCTTTAACTCTTAGGTAACAATTGTGGTGAGAAGAATAGCATATCAGAATGCTATAATGAGATGCGGGTTGGTGCTGTTTTGGCGGCACGAGGGGGACCTACACAATGTTAGGCAGGTGGTTTTAATGCTGTGACTGATCGGCGTGTATACTCATATATATATATATATATATATATATATATATATATATATATATATATATTAAATTATCATATATTAAATTGATAATAATTTAAATTCTTTTAAACAAGCTATAATTTTATTTTTTTATTGTTTTGGGGTGCAATATGACCAGTTCTTGAAAGGTTTTGCGAGATTCATCCCGCACCGTATCGAAAGCCTATATTAACCTATACCTATATACCTATATATTTAAAAACAAGAGAAAACAAAACCCAGATAGCAGATGTAATATTTAGTACAATTTTTCCATCAATTTGCAATGTTGATTCAACGTACAGTATATTTAGTATCTGAAAACTCAATCGCTCACAATACAAAAATAACGCTCTGCTATTTTTTCCTCTGCACACCACAAATACTGTTGAATTGCTTCTAGTCCATTATTCCTCAAGAGCTCGAAGTTCTGCCACAAGCTCAAACAGAATGCCTGGGGCAGAATTCTGCACCCCCTCAGGCTCAAATACCCTACTGGATCATGATGGCTGTGAATGGGTCAAAAGTGCAGGATGCAATCTGCTCATGACTTGTCTTAAAAAAAAAACACTGACAATTGGATACAAAAGTTTGAGACCAATAGTGAAAATGCTTCTATTTTGAAGTTTTCTAATTTAATTAAACTTTTCTCATGACAAATTTTTAGCAAAACAATTTGAGTGCAAAGGTGAACGGAAACATTAACATGAATTTCAGAAATTCTTGATATTTGGTATGTTCCTCTATTTTTTTAATGACAGCATGCACTCAAACTGGGATTAACAAAACCTGATGATCCATGACATCCAGCACAATGTGAGAATGTTCCAAAGAGGACCTTGTTTGCTTCAAAGGAAGCAATGAAATCTGACCATCTGTACAGTTAACATGGTCAATGTCACAAATATGATTACATTTGATAAATGGCCTAAAAGGAGTGCAGAATCTAAAATATATTTTTTTTAATTAATTTTACATAATAATGTACTTTATTTATTTATTTATTTATTTATTTATTTACAATCCCCACTATGTTTATTTCCAGGTTTAAATTCGATGTTGAATATCAGTTTTTCAAAGTGGTCTCAGACTTTTGGACCCCACAGACAGTAAATTAGAGTTTCCAGGAAACAAAGTCAGTACTGTCTTAACATTTTAATCTAACTAATATGCATTTGATGTCACCACAGACAAATTACAGAGTAAAACACACCTAAATAATGAACCATCAATTGTTCATCTCTGTACCTTATCCCTACTGATCGGAAAACCAAAGAGTGTGGCATGGATACAACACATTTAAAATTAATAATGGTCCAATCGGTATGTGGAACACGTCACAGCGGTTGGAAAGCTGCCCCCAGGTGCCGAGCGAAATATGAGCACTGGCACCTCTGTGGGTTCACTCAGAGTGCAATGCATCTAATTGCTGGAGTGTCCACTCACAATCACCGCGTTTCTTAACTGCATACTAATGCATGAGCTACTCTGCATGCGATGAGTGCCAGTCTAGCCTCACGTACTTCTGGTGTCTGTAGAGCTGATTTGGAGGGGGGGGGGGGGTCTGCAGAGGTAACCCCCAAAAAGAGATAGGAAGACTGAAAGAGGAACTGGACTCTAAATGGACATCATTATGGTCTTTTTAAAGAGCTCCTCTGTGTCACATGCTTAGCTTTAGATCGTCCCAATGTCTGATGTTTGTTTATTAACATAAGTAATTTCCCTTTTTCTAAGATGCACAGCTCTGATGTGTCATTGCAGCTTTTTTTTTTTTTTTTTGGACTTTTAAAGTTGCATTCTTGCAGATCATCCTGAATATTGAATGTGCTGATGTCATGCATAGTGTTGGGTAAGTTACTCAGCATACACGTGTTTGCTTTGTGCATGTTTGTCTGTTTATGTGCATGTGTTTAAGAGAGAATTGCAGAAAAACAAACAGACGTATGAAGTTACATAAATCATGTTTTAAATGTATTCCACATAACTAATTTTAGAAATATGTGTAACTATAATTACTGTAATTTAAGTCTGCGACTGTAATCCGATTACAAGAATATGCATTTAAATGTAATGCATAACACTACTTTGGTTAAACAAAAAATAAATAAATTAGAACTAAAGAAATCAAAATAATTAATTATATTACAGCAACTAATTACAGCAACATTTTTAAACTGTTCATGCAAGTATGGGATTTTCTTATTTTAAATGTATAGTTGACATTTAGAAAAATATTTTGGCAAAAATGTAAATAGAAAATATACTTTTCAGTCAAGACTAAGAGAAACTTCTTCATGCATTCATCACCAAAAGTGTGGACTACTGAAATGGATTCTCACTGCCCTTCCCAAAAAGACCTTTAGACAACTGCAGCTCATTCAGAATGCTGCTGCCAGGGTTCTCACCAGAACCAAAAAATCTGAGCATATTACTCTAGTCCTCATGTCTTTACACTGGCTTCCAGTTACATTTAGAATTGATTTTTAAAGTACTATTACTGGTTTATAAATCACTTGATTACGGCGTGCATTCATCATGGCATTGTTTCGACAAACTTTATTTCCAACCACAGTTGCATTCATTTTTGGCCAACATCTTGTATTGATGATGGGAGAGTCGAACCACTCCGCAAAGTCTTCTCCAGCACATCCCAAAGACTTTCAATGGGTTAAGGTCAGGACTCTGTGGTTGCCAATTCATGTGTGAAAATGATTCCTCATGTTCCCTGAACCACTCTTTCACAATTTGAGCCCGATAAATCTTGGCATTGTCGTCCTGGAATATGCTTGTGCCGTCAGGGAAGAAAAAATCCATTGATGGGATAACCTGGTCATTCAGAACATTCAGGTAGTCAACTGACTTAATTTTATTGCTGCATAATGTTTGCTGGGCCTCGACCTGACCAATTGAACATAACACTGCTTCCAGTGGCTTGTACAGTGGGCACTATGCACGACGGGTGCATCACTTCATGCGCTTCCCTTCTTACCCGGACATGCCCATCGCTTTAGAATAGGATAAATCTGGACTCGTCAGACCACATGACCTTTTTCCATTACTCCAAAGTCCAATCTTTATGCTCCCTAGCAAATTTAAGTAATTTTTTTCTTATTAGCCTGACTAACAAGTGGCTTTCTTGTGGCCACACAGCTGTTTAGTCCCAATCCTGCAAATTCTCGTCACATTGTGTGTGTGGAAATGCTCTTACTTTCACTATTAAACATAGCCATGAGTTCTACTGTCGATTTTTTTTACGATGTGACTTGCCCAAATGCTTTAGTGATCTGCGATCACGGTCATTCAAGATTTGTTTCCGACCACATTTCGTCCGTGAAGCTGACAGTTCACACCTATCCTTCCAGGATTTTAATAATGCGTTGCACAGTTCTTAACCCTTCCAGTGATTTCAGCAATCTCCTTAGTTGTTTTCTTTGCTTGATGCAGGCCAATAATTTGCATCTTCTGAAACAAAGTAACATCTTTTCCACGATCACGGGATACATCTTCCGACATAGTTGTTTAAGAAATGAGAAGCTACACACAGCATCAGTTAGGGTTAAAAGAATTGTTACCAGCTGAAACATATTAATCACTGCAATAATGATCCAATCATGGGCTCTTAAGTCTAGTGAAGACAGAATTTTTTTTTTTGGCCAGGCAGTGTACATTGCAGATATGCTCTTCGAATATAAACCTAACAGACTTCTCAGATCATTAGGATCACGTCAGTTAGAATACCAAGGGGTTCACTCAAAACAAGGTGAGACAGCGTTTAGCTATTATGCCACCCGCAGCTGGAACCAGCTTCCAGAAGAGGTCAGGTGTGCTCCAACAGTAGTCCCATTCACATCTATACTGAAAACACATTTGTTTAGCTGTGCATTTATTCACTGAGCACTGTGCTGCACTTACTGATAGCACTGCATCATTTTATTTCTGTATTATCTTTCTTTTTTTATTCTTTTTCATTTTTTATTCATTTATGAAATGTGCTATATAAATACATTGCCTGTGCCTATTATTCTGCTTCATAAGAGGAGAAATAGTAATTCTGACGCATTCTGAAATTTGAAAGGGGAAACTTCAGAAAGGTTAAAAAAGACACATAAGCTGATAGATTTTCCTTGTCCATGCCTTCACTCTCTGAGGATCATTCTGATAAGATCTATATTATTTTGGGGTACCAGTAGATAATTTACTATCGAGTTGAAGATGTTTGACAAAGGCACCGAAATGCTTGTCCTGAAAGTCATCTTAACTGCCCTTTTGACAAATTAAACTAAACTAGAAATGCAAGTATGCGAATAGTTAAAAATAATGAGAAAAAAATAAGCAATATCAAAAGTTATAATGTAGCTTTGGCAAATTAACTCTTGCATGACTTATGAAGTTTGCATATTGTGTAAATTGTGTTACATAACTGATTACATTCTATAAGTTCTATAATCACTTCAATTTTCATATACGTTTTATACTGTACAACAGAAAATAATAAATTTTATCATCCACAGGAATCCCAACAATACAATGAAAATTACATTTGTGCTCATTTTTATATGTTTTGTCTACCCATCTCAAGGCATCAACTGGGCTTTAAGAAAGCTTCCATGTGACGTAACTACATTTTCAAGGTTTTTTTTTTTTTCAAAACATCAAAAAGTTTACCGATATAGCTGATGGAAACACAAATTATGGCTAAGATTTCACAAGTGTCGACATAATATTTTTATGTTTAAATCTAGCGAATAAACTCAGTGTCGATACTTCAAATGACGCGAAAAACTGGTTTGGAAATGTTTTTGTCGAGAAAATTGCCATTAACAAATAATTTAGTGTCACATGACAGAATTTACCGCAATCGTTAGCCTGTGTAAATCATGATGACAAGTTATACATCGTTAAAGCCAATTTATTGTATGTGAAGCATTACTCGCACTGTTATGGATTGGTCTTTACGGTATACCTGCACAGATCCGATGCTGCAAACACATCTGCGTCATGACACTTCCAGGAGTGCCAACACAAATATCTCGTATCATGCACCTGTCATCGACACGTGCATGGAGAACAAATGAATAGTCACTCTTTGCGATTAATTTAATTGCAGTAGACATCCGTTTATTTATTAAAGTTGCTTTTCCACACCATTCAAAATAATAGATGGCAGTCATGGAATTAGCCCACAATACAAAAAACATATAATTTCTGTGCACAAAGATGTTTTAATTTAAAATAATTACACAATACTAGGAGTAAGGCTTCAGTGTGCTTTTTTTGACCACTAACATATAACCCAATTCTATAAAATTATTGTTTAGCTTACTTTTGAAAAAATGCCAGCAAAATTCCCAGTATTAAATAAAATAAATCACCATACGAATAAAGCATTAAATTAAAAAAATAAATTACCAAATGAAAAAATAATATTGTTAGGCCTAAATACTTGCCTTTTCTTTACACAAACTTAAATTAGCCTTACCCTGTTCTGTAGACGAAAAAAATCAGCTGAATGTCATTCTCAGAATGTTCTACACGCTTTTCAAGACTATAAACTATTAGAACTATTTGTCCAAAGCTGAGTTCACTTTCAGAAAACTAGCTTTTGAACATTTTAAAACTTTTAAATATTTTAAATCTAATCCTCTTTACCTCAGATCGCATTTGCTGAGCTTCTTCAGAAAATGTAAATTGCATTATGATGCTAAAATTAATCTACCCATCAACACTGTCACTTCCCTCTTAAACTAATTTTATCTGCAACTTCCCATAAGTCGATTATGGTGCAATCAGTCGCATTTCTACTTTCAGAAACCTAGAAGAGGAAATTCTGCGATGCACTTTATCACTGTGAAGAGCTAAGAGTCCTTAGCTCTTCACTGGAGCTAAGAACATCACTTCTCAACACATCTCAATCTGTCCTCCAACTTTATCGGTTCATTTTTCAATGGAACCAAGTTCACTCACTTTCCCAAGTTAGAGTACCTTGACTTGTCTTATTAAATAGGTCTACATGCATTCAGATTTAGCCTTTAATGAAATGAAAGAATTCGAAATTTTGGATTTAAGTCGCAACAAACATTACTTTGAGTAAGGCACAGTCTAATATTCCTTAAAAACCTAGAGTTCCTCAAGGTCCTCAATCTCGGTTGGAATTAGATAAATACGCTGACCAATAAGACTCCGAACAGCAACTCGCTTAAGGAGCTACAGTTCCAAGGCAATCGACTGGATATAATGTGGAAAAAGGACCATGGCTGTAAAAGTCTTTTTACATTCCTCTCGAACTTGACACACCTTAATATATCGTTTAACAAGCTTTTATTTTTAGATTTGAGCCATAATCTGATTTTTAGATTGAAACGCAACTTTCTCAAAGATGACAAAAGCCTGTTGACCCTGAATACTGCGTTCAACTGTTTGTAGCATGTCATCGACTCCAATCCTTCCAATCATGGAGTGATCAATACTTGCACATATTGCACCTGGAGAGAAACCCTATTCATTGCACATGTGACCTTCTGGACTTTATTCTGTGGTTAGAGAAAAGTGACACGGTCCTTCCTCGTCTAGCAACTGAGGTCCTGTGCGACCTTCCTTGACTTTAAAATGCCTGCATCAACAGCAGCATTGCCCAAATCTTGTACATAATCGCCTCTTCCATAATCATTACCACTGTGTCCATCACCATTACAATACATGTGCTCTATTGGGACATTTCATATATCTACAATTTCTGGAGGCCTAACATTAAAAGTCACTACTTGAAGACCAGTGACTGTGCCTATGATGCCTTTGTTATGTACAACACCAAAGATCCAAAGATGGCAGAGTGGGTACTAAACCACTTGCAGTTTGAACTGGAAGATAGAGGCAGATGGGTTCGTCCACTATGTCTAGCAGAGAGAGACTGGACTCCTGGTACAAGCATCATGGACAACTTGAGCCAGAGTGTACAGCACAGCAGGAAGACAATATTTGTGTTGACAGAGGGATTTGTTCACAGAGGGATTTTCAAGATGGCAGCTTTCCTGGTACAACAAAGGCTATTGGAAGAGGGTGTGGATGTGATGGTGTTGGTCTTGTTAGAGTCGGTACTTCGACAATCGAGAATCTTGAACTTGAGGCGATGCTTGTGTGGACACAGCATGTTAGAGTGGCCTAGAACCCCGGCAGTGGAGGATGGGTTCTGGCAGAGCCTCAGAAATGCCATCAGGATTGAGAGTCAGGTTGTTCAAAGCATAATGTTCACAAACTACTCCAGCGGACGATAAACTGGTGCAAAATGAGATGTTTCTGGTCAGATACAGTTGTGGCCAAAATATTGCCACCCTTGGTAAATATGAGAAAAGAAGGCTGTGAAAAAAAATCTGCATTGTTTATCCTTTTGATCTTTCATTCAAATAAATCTTTTCAAGCAACGGTTGTTGCTTGTCAGACTTTACGATATGATCCCAGTAAAATCTTGGGTAAAAGTCATGGCACACTGTGCAACATTATGTCAGACTGTGCAATACAAATCGTAGCCAAGACTTCAGTCACAATCATCCTGATTGACAGTGCTGACTGGGTCTTTTATCTCATCTGGCCATCATAGGAGAAGTCACACTGCAAGACTTCTGACACTGCCAGAACTTCTTCGAAGGCTAAAATTAATTGCAAAGGCAATTAATCAGTTGTCGATTAACATGTCACACTAAGTGATCAAAGATTGTCGATTTTGCCCTACAACAAGAGAAATCATTTACAATCCCCTAAATTTGTCTTAGACGGCAAAATCGCGGCCAAAATAAGTGTGAACCCTGCTTTACTTAAATGTGCAAGTAGACCAGCACTGAAAAGACCAGCATTGCTGTCACCAGCAAATGCAGTATTTTGGATGCGGGTATGCTGGTGTCCCTACCAGGCGTCTTAACTAGGTTAATCAGCAAGTCTCTCTTGTTTGACCAGCATTTTATGAAGGCGAACAACATGGCTATGTTGGTCCACCAGCTACACCAGCACCAAACTTGCTTGGACCAGCATTGGAAATTAATTCTGGTCTAAGCTCGTCTGTCAGAAGGAATATTTGTTCCTGTCCCATGAAACCATGTTCAATTGTAATGCTGCATAAATGTCTAGACTTGTCAAATGTTTTGTCACTCGGTCTGTTAAAACTAATCTACCCATCAACGCTGTACCTTCCCTCTTAAACTAATTTTATCTGTTACTTCCCATAAGTCGATTATGGTGCAATCATTCGCATTTCTACTTTCAGAAACCTAGAAGAGGAAATTCTGAGATGTACTTTATCACTCTAGAGAACAATATGGTGTGGTGATAGATATTTATCACAGCCTATAGTGGACTCATATAGTTACAAAACACAAATACAGTTCCTCCAGCTCTCTACGTCCTTTCCCTTTTTAATCTTTTATTCATCATAAAACCAGTGATGAAAAATTCATGATTCTAGGCAATGAAATGAATGCAAAATGAAAACTGTGGGCGTATAAAAAGGGGTGAAAGGAAGAATGTCTCTATCTAGGTTGAAGCTGGCACTAGGTGTGAATCAAGGTGAGGGCAGTGGGCTCTCAAGAGCAACTTTCTGCTATGTTAATGAAGTAGATGAACTTCTGATGGACCTATTCCATTCCTAGCATTTTCAAGAACCTGGGTTATTACATGGTGGACTTACTCACAAAATAATACTGTAGGATGCTGTGAATTGTACCATGGACTAGCCATGTGAAGCAATGCAGAAATATAACCTGTGGCATTTGGCTTAAACCACAAAATGTATAATATGAATTGTATCATTATTATTTAATTTCATTAATAAATTATTGTACAATCATTTCATATTACTGCATTAACTGAATTATGGAGAAAGCAAGGAAAAAGTACCTAGGTGGCTTCAATTAAATGAATGGTTTATGTTAGAGGTTTCCAAACTTTTTGTACCATGCAAACCCTTCTAAACTTTGTCAGCTGTCAAAAAACATCACCCTGTATTACCAAAATATGGTAATAGCCAGAGACATAGTCACATTTAACTGTATTAATCACATGCAATTTGTTCTTTGTTGTATAATGTTCACTTTGTGACACACTGAAATTATAAATGAGAAAGGTAATATTCAGAAAAGTATACTACCATACTACTATTCTATTTCTTCAGCATACAATATGATATAACTGTGCATAACAGTATGCAATTTACCCAGATTTGCCAAAATATGCTCTGTTTACGTCAAAGCAGTGGCTGTGTTCGTAATGGCATGCTACCATATTACCTAACCTACTAATTCTGCCATGTAGCATACTACCGTTTAAAATTAATTTCAATTAAAAAAAATATATATATATATATATATAATTATTTATTTGTATAGCACTTTCCACAATAGCTACATATACAAAACAACATTGTATAGCGCTTTATATAATACAATGAAAATATTAATTTTGCATAAAGCATGCTATCTTTAAAAAAAAAAAAAAAAAAAAAAAAAAGGTCAGTAAACAATGTATGCAATATGCAGTAGTCTAATATTCCATTTGAAACAAAGACCTTGATTTTTGTTGCTCAACGCTTACCTCCTCTTGTGAGATGGACGGGGCAGCATTTGAAAAAGTTAATCAGAACTGGGGGAGATGGAGCACAGTTTTGTTCTCTGCATTTTTGGTTTTCAGTGATGTCAGTGTATGTAAGTTCACCTCGCATTTGCAGGTTGTTGTAAAGTTCATCAGTGCTCGCGAGCCTGAAATCTTTTCCATTTCGGTATATAATCTACAAAACTCATAAAACGTCAATTCGCGCCAATACAAATAGGCGCGAGGCTTGCCGCGCGACTGACGACGACATCAGTGTTTATGGCAAATTTAAAGGAATGGTAATAGCCTATGTTTTTAAAAAGACTGCTTGAACGACTGTTATTATACATGCTTGTAATGCGAAATTGTATTTGTGAAACACTGACGTGTGACATCATGCCGCCTGTGTCAAACAGGTACATTTATACAGTGTTGGGTAAGTTACTCTACAAAAGTAATTAATTACTAACTACTAATTACATCTTCTACAGTGTAATTAGATTACTGTACTAAATACTCTGTCTGAAAAGAAATTGCATTACTTATTACTAATTACTTTCTAAAACCCTTATCAACCTCGACCAGATGAAAAATACAAGGACATGAAATTGTTCTTTTAATTCTTTCATATAAATCATATAAAAATGTAATAAATTATTCATGAACTGTCCAAAGAATTTAAGGGGACTGCATTAAATTAGAAAACATTTTACATTATACATTTTAACATTAAATGCTAACTTTTGATTTTAAATTCACTGTTGTTTTATATAGAATTGTTCTATAGTCTATACAGTATTTAACACAATTACAAAAGATGTAACTGTAATTAAATTACTGAAAAATTAAGAGTAATCCCTTACTTTACATTTTCAATGAAAACTTAATTTAATTACAGTAATTAATTTCTTAGTAATGCATTATACCCAACACTGCATTTATAACGTCTATATGCTGGTAACTATCACAAATATTTTCTTGCACCACAGTTTCTAAACCGCCTGTTTACGTTAAAAGCTGTCACACGAATTACATCATTTTATAGGGTATGTCACAGATGAGCTACAGATTTATTTTATGTATTATTATTTATTAAAAAGTTATAAAAACAACTTAATATTTTAAGTTTAATTTATATTTTAGTTCTGAAACTAGACTTTTAATGAAATAAACTTTTGTTCATTAAATAGCCATAGATAACTATTATAAGCTACCAAAATAAATAAATAAATAATAATAAAAATATACTTATAACAAAATAAAGAATATAGAGTTTATCACTTCATGTTAAAGTCTCAATAATGCCATTGAATGCCTACAGCTCAGAGGAAGTCTGGATATTGTCTGCATTTGCCACTGTACAGTAGTGAGTGTGTTCTCACTATCAAAATCTCCCTGGAGCCCGGGGCCAGCTGTCAGCACACACGGCCCCTTAGGAATCCACATTGGCCCCAGTGCAGGATGCAGGGAGCCAACAAGCAGAGAGCTTCTGTGTAAGGAGTCGTGGCCTTTCCCTCAACAGTCCGTCCCTGAGTGAGTACTGCGCCTTACATACAACCACAAGCATTTGACAACAGCCTCATCACAAAAAAGGAGAGTCTATTCAGAATATGAGCACAAACAAAAATTCAATATTCTTTGCTATTGTTCTGTAAATTTCTGGGACTACTTCTGTGCATGCCTCGTGGAGTTTCGGGGCCCACTTTGATTTGAATGACAGTGAACCCCACTGTAGTGTGAACGTGTGTGTGGTCCTCCTGGATTTTTAATGCTGCATTATTAAAGAGAACATGCTAGTGCCTACTTAGGCGTAGTTTGATGCACTCCACCCCCCTCAACGCTGAGTTAGCCTCTTTCTGGTAAACTGATTGCTTGTGTTGAGTTTCGTGCCGTTTCGTTGACATTGACCCTGCAACAACACTGGACGTGACTGGAAAGGCAGAGCAGGAGCACCGAGCCTCTTTTTCATTTCATTGGTGGATCCTCTGACCAATGAAAAATCAGAAACCCAAATGCATGACTTATTTTTTGTGCCTTCATAGCTGATTATACCTTATTTTGTATCATTATTTAGAGTTTTTGATTCCTCTTCATGAAGGTTTTAAACATTGTTCCAGCTTTAACAGTAATTCTTGAGATTTCACCATTTTTAAGACCATTTTGCAAGCTAAAAAATACTGTATTACAGAAAAGGGAGATAAAATGAGAGTAATTATTGAGAATAATGGGTTTACAAAAAACCTTAAAGATTAAGTAATGTTAATGAGACATAAGGACATCATAATAATGTCACAATGCAATAAATAAATAAATAAACAAATAAATAAATTAAATTGTTTAATGGTCCTGAAAAAAATAGTCTTTATTTTCCTTAAGCAAAATAAATAAATAAATACATTTTGAGATTCACCCACATCATTTATGGGCATGCTTAATTGTTTTGTGGTTAAATCAAATCAATTATAAAAAAATTAAAAACAATTCCAAGCTAAAATGAAAACAGATTTAAATTAAAACTTTTTCCTCTTAAGACTAGATTTGTCTATTGGGAGAAATTGTGTTTTTCCATGGATATTGAGGTTCACAGGAAAATGAGCATGTTTTAGATATAGCCAGTGGCACAACAGTCAACTCTATTATAGATTTAATATAGAGGGCATTCCTGAGAGACACCAAAGATTTCTCTCTTTCTTTCTCTGTCTGTCAGTGTTTTGAATATCCTAAGGTGCCATGACCTGAGAAAGTATAAATGGCATCAGTGCCAATTTAAGTGGGTCATTAAGAGGTTTAACATATGAAATACTGTCGCACACTGGGGAAAATCATTACTACGTGTACATTTTATGGTATGGAATGCATTATGACTATATCAGACCAACACTGCAACAGATTTGACACTGTTTTATATATCTGTTTTAACTGTTGCTTTAATTTCAATAGAGTAATACTGAAATTATGGTCTTTCTTCCATTCTGGCCAGTGAGAGATTGAAAGGCACATGCGATTGAGAATAAGCATGCTTTAGGCAGCTGTAAACACACTTCAAATACAAAGCAAGACTGGTTTGAAGAAGAGAAACACATAACATGGGCTTCAGATCTTTTGTACTGCAGATCAAAATGGGACATGTTATAGCCTACAGCCTCTGGTAATTATCTCTGACTGAGAGCTGATGGTGTTTGAGCGGCGAGAGCCAGAGGGTGGCAGTGCACGAGTTTACAGAGAAGTGAGGGATCATACCGCCAGCTTCAGGCTCTCTGACGACTTTAATTAGTAAAAAATGTTAAGATGTGTAATTCAGCTAATCTGTATCAGATACTGGGTTTGGAACAGTATATAAAAACCACACAATTTTGTTTGTTCCTTTAATTTTTCTTACTTAAGCTGTTTGTTTTTTTTTTCTTTTTTTTTCCTGTTTTTTTGATACACAGCATGCTATAGGAAAAATAATATCAGATGTTATTTCCTACATTTATCACCATCCCTCATCTCATCTGTTTTTACTTTCATGTTCACACTTGCTCTCTGTCTTTCCCTTATGGTAACCTGTCGATGGCATGTGCGGTGTGAATCTGACCTCCATCTGCCCATATGTGACTCTTCACCCACCCACACGACCTCTGCGTTTCGCTCTGACAGCCCGTGATTAATTACTCACCCTTATGATTTATGCCGTGGAAAAATTTCACAATAATGGACAACAGGTGGTCCTTCACCACATTATTTTAATAGCGCATGTGTGTTTGAACATGTCAGAATATGTATTTGGAAGATGATGGAATGTGTGCATGAATTCTGAAATATATGATGATTTCATCTAAACTTTTTAGTCTAGATACCAGGTATTAAAATTAATGTTTTTAAAAATAGCTTTTAATATATTTCGTATTATTGGATGGAAGGATAAATAAGCACTTGTTATCGATATAATTTAGTCAGTTTTTTCTAATATTTCACCAACTTGCATAAGTTTCTTTTACAAAGACTGATACAAAAATGTTCTCTTTTTTCTTATGTGTATATTGTTTAATATTAAGACAGAATAATTAAGAACTAGATTTTTTTATTTTTTGAAGAAAATATGAATGGTGCTTGCATGTGCAAAACTAGCTGAACATAATGATGAAATTGTTCTGGGTGGTTGTTGGGGTGTTCACAGTGGTTGCTAGGTTCTTACTAGCCCAAGTCAAAATAGCCCACCCACAAGTCTCTATAATGTTCTGAACCCTAGCTTTGGCTGGGGCCACCCCTCGTTTAATGTAAGTCTTTTGGATTTTTTTCTCCTGTTTTTTCTCTCCCAGGCAGAAGCGTAGGTCTGAAAACAACAAGCAAAAGCACGCCTCTCCTCTTCTCAGTAAGCTGCATTATTTTAGGTATCGTTTATGTCTGTAATGATTACAGACATATTCATTATTTGGAAAAATAAGAATTATCAAGAATAATTAATGTCAGGGAAGGGGCTTGAAAATAACTCAAATTCAAAACAAATTTGGAATGGCTGTACATAATCTGTTGCACGTCTAATTTATATTCAGAACTTCTGTTTAATTAAGTTATAGCAGTTTACTCATAGATTTGAAAAATCTCAAAATTCTTGTGAAAATGATATATGGCCTATATTCCTTAATTTCTTAAATCAGTTGTAATTTCAATTGGAATTGAACAGATTACTTGTGTTGCAGAGACTGACATACAAACTGACACACACACATACACACACACACACACACACACACACACACACAGTCACACCCCATGACTTTATCATCTCCTTCATGTGTGAACTGTTTGTAGGGCTGTTCATTTGCATCGCCCTGGGCAGAGTTTCCTCTGGCAGTGCACCGGTCGTCCAGCTGGACCATTCCCCTATCTCTGATTATGAATACTGCTGCATCTTCCATAGACACTGTCACAGTGAGTTCAACTCTGACAGCTAATATACAACAGACAGAGAGAGAGAGAGAATGTACAAATTCACAGTCAAATGAAAGAGAAATCAAAAATTAGAACTCTTTATTATATTAATGTGTAATTCTCTCAATGCTAAATCTGATGTGTGTATATTCTTGGATCCCAGCTCTCTTCATTTACTCACAATTATGCCATTCTCAAATGCTGTACAAACGCTCTGCCTATGTACACGCGCTGTAATCGTGCTCTGCATCAAGCGTGAGGAAATGTAAACGAGCTTTAAATCATGATCGCGTCTAACTGCAGGTGTCAAGATTTATAGTGAAAAGGGAGTTTCAGTTTGGTCTTTTTCTCACCCAAAACCGATCGTGTCGCTTCAGAAGACATGGTTTAAATAATTTGAGTCGTTTGGATTGCGTTTGTGTCATTTTTGTGTGGACATATTCATATCATACATTCTTCAAAATGTCTTTGTGTTCCGCAGAAAAAAGAAAGTCATACAAGTTTGAGATGGTATAAGGGTGAGGAAATTATCAATTTTGAATGAACAATTACTTTAATATGCAGAGTCATATCGTGACACACAGGGCCATTTCTGAGCATACGGGGGCCCTAAGTGAATTCCTACTTGGAGCGACCTTGCTTTGAGGGGTCCCCTGGTGGCTCGGATGCCCTAAGCGGCCGCTTAGATCACTTATCTGTATAAGGAGTCGTGGCTTTTCCCTCGACAGTCCATCCCTGAGTGAGTACTGTGCCTTACAAACAACCACAAGCATTTGAGAACAGCCTCATCACAAAAGAGGAGAGTTTTGTGGCTGTTTCCACTAGAAACGGCCCTGCCGACACAGCAAAATTGTCTTTACCAATCATGTGAGTTTGGGGTGGGACTATCTGTTTGGACAACCAATGAAAAACGAAGGCAATTTTATAGTATTTGTTTTAAAACAGTGATTATTTTTCCAATTCCGATAGGTGACACTAGGCGCAGAAATTACACCCTTCAGCTTTAAAATACTTTCTTGTATCTCAACTTAATATGCATAGACAACTACTCTATAAGCAAGCAATTTGTTGGTTGTTTGTTTCCCCTGAGAAGTATAAACACTGTGCAATTCCAGCCCAACATGGCAACACTGGCTCAACAAATGGCACAAGTCATAAAAAATTTTAGGACAAACATCTGAGACAAAGTTACTTATTTATTTGAAACATAACTTTAAATAACTCACCTCTTAGCAATAAAATGTTCCGCAGAGCTATAACAAAAGGAATGTCTTGCTATATACTTGCATGAACAACATACCAGTATGCATATGCAATATCATTATGCATTTGATACATTTTCTGATTCTTCAAAAATAGGAAAGAAGGATGTAGGTTTCTGGACAGATCTATTAACTGCTCAAGCTCTCATAATAACCTTTCTATGATGGAGGCTCAAAAAAAAGGACAAGCGTGTGGCATGGCTGCCTCAGACATACAGAATCCATTTCAGAAGGCCTGGAGGGAGAACAGACGGCACGGGTTCATTCAGAGAGCAGACTTTATAATGTTCACACCGTAGAAGAATTAACTTCTTAACTTCCAAACATTTGCATTTGAGAAATCTTATAGGAGAGAACAGGAAGCCCTGTATGTGAAAAGAATCATAAGTGTTCTGCAATATACAGATGTTAACACCCATTTAAAATGTGGAGTTGTTGCCTTAAAGGGATAGTTCAGCCAAAAATGAAAAATCTCTCTCATGCTGTTCCAGATGAGTATGACTTTCTTTCATCTACAGAACACAAACAAGATTTATAGAAGAATATCTCAGCTCTGTAGGTCCATACAATGCAAGTCAATGGTGGCCAGAAACGTGAAGCTCCAAAAAGCACATAAAGGCAGCATAAAAGTAATCCATAAGACTCCAGAGGTTCAATCCATATCTTCAGAAGCGATATGATAGGTCTGGATGAGAAAGGATCAATATTTATGTACTTTTTAGTATAAATTCTCCTCCCTCCCCAGTAGGAAAGCAAAAGAAAATATTAGATATTACTAGATATTATATATACATTTCTCTGACTAAGTTTTCAAAAATCAATGTAGTTAAAAAGAGTGTAAACACTTCAATGTTCCATATTGAGCAGAGTTTATGTGAAATTCACTCACATGTACTGTATCTAGAGTAGCAAAAACACTATATGTAGCACAATTGGAAATAGAGAACCTAATAAGGGGCTAATTTACTATGTTGTTGTACATGCTGCATCATAGGACGATTGGTACATAAGAACACATGTCGCCCCTGGGCCGTCTGGAGCGGATTAGGGTCAATGTTCTGTGCAAGACGGTGGCCATTATGAGGAAATCCATGTTTACTTCATCAGCAGGATTACTGTGTTGGGCAGATCTGTGGGGAGGGCACTCCATCGACACCTATTAGTATGTCAACATTACACAACACTGCTTTAACATGTTATTGAGTTAATGGATGTAGGGATGAGCTCAGTGTAAATGCTGTGCATTTATGTTACGTATATTACTTTAAGGTGGACCATCAACAAATTAATTTATCTTTACCTTTGTGGCAGACCACATGTGTCAGTCTGCAATTTATAACACAACATAAGTACGCGTTGCATTCTTAACGTTGCAACAAGGGCCGCTATAGCGGACATTAGACTGAACCGTCCGCTTCTGTGGTGAGTTTTCTCTTTCAAGACAACTACGGTCATGACGGAGCAACAGAATTCAATATATTTATAGCAACCTACCTGAATAATAACACATACAGTTTAATGGCACAGACTTTCGAAGGTAACTCTATCACCCCCTTGACTGCTGAGATTTGTTCCCGCCACAGTAACGCAAGAATGCACATTAAAGTCCCCATGAAATGTAAGCACAGCGTAGTTCTAGCAGGAAGACTAGCAGCTGTACATCATCGCACCATTAGCTAGGTAACTCCTAGCCAATCACATGTAAACCATCGCTTTATAAGTCTGCTCACAATCTATCACATTGCTGTTTCAGTGTGCTAACATGGCAACCTCCACCACCCCACATCCACCAGTTGAGTCCCGTCCTGCACGGCGGTAGGCTCCTCACCCCTGCCTCCTATCTCCGGCAGGATCTCATGGTTCCGAGTACAACTTATTCGGACCACCAGACAGGGCTTATGCCAAAGAGAGACATTACATTCCTGTTTCATATTCATCAAATAAATATAATCTAAAACTTTACTCAAGTCTGCGAGTCTTCCAGACGAGCGCAGATCGATTTGGTGTTTTGACATATTTCCTTCTGAAAAAAGAAGTGGGGGTGGTACATATCAAACGACTCGACCCATTCTCCCGTGTTGGCGCATCCCATACAGAAGTGATCTTCCCTATGCCCTATTCCCTTCGAAGACAATTACCCTCCACTGTGATAGCTTCAGGTGGCTGAAAGGTGATTACGGTCAGTCAAATCTCACTTTTTAAGTGATTCTTTTTGGAAAATTTGTTTTGAATGACCCTACAGCATGGATTGTGCTCCCTTCAAAGTTGCCTATGAAGGCATGATCAGTGGCAGTTACAACACAGCAAGGCACACTGAACAGTTGTAGTGGGAGGGTGCATTTAGTTCTAGAAAGCATTTGATTGGACAAGGTTTCTGAATCTCTATGTGATGGAATGGGTATTCCTGAGTCTTTTTAGCTGGAAGAGAGAGACTGCAAATGTTAAATGCTTATATTTTTTGAAAACGAATTATGTCAAAGTTTAGAAATAGCCTGTACAAGCATATAGATTACCTTAAAGCCACGGGGTCTTTAAGCATGTTCAACCGAAGTGCGCGTTGACATTGGCCAAACACTCGCACCTGCTACATTAGTGCAAAAACTTATTTAGACACCACTTACAAAATGCATGAATTTCATGGGAATAGACAAAGTGGCATCTGCAAACAAATGATGCTAGACCGAATTCTTCCATTTTTGCAGTCACAACCAAATTTTCAACAGTATTATGTTTTAAAAACTCACAGATTTATTTTTGTGAAATATTTTGCTTTAAAGGTGTGCTTATGCTATATTGCTCTGTAAAAAAGCCACTTGGTTTGATATTTTATTGTTTAAAGCCATGACATTCAGACATTTCTAAGTATGGCTTACTTACTTTTTGCGGCCGGAACTGGAACATCTATAACAATGTTCACCTATAAAACTTCCTGTAAAGCAACTTACAGTAAGCATGAATATTTTTGAATATGACAAGTTCAACAATTAACAGCACACGAACAAAGGCTAATAATGATCCACAGAGTTAAGTGGTCTACAATTACACCAGCAGAACATAATTGACTGGGAGACAATGTCTGATAATTAGGGAACTACAAAGAAGCTGGTACCATCTCTGGTTGTCTGAGTGTTAAAGCCAAATTAACCTTGTTGATCCAAAACTGATTTGTACCAAAAGTGACCATGCAAAATGAGTCCCTTCACACATATATATATTATAGTTTGATGGATGGATGGATGGAGAGAGAGAGAGAGAGAGAGAGAGAGAGATAGATAGATAGATAGATAGATAGATAGATAGATAGATAGGTGGATGGATGGATGGATGCCTCATATCCACTTAAAATATAGCACTCTGATTCAGCAAGTGAGCTAATTAAGCCAGGCAAAAGAATAGAATAGAACAGAGGCTACTGCAACATCTTAAACAAGGATTTAGTGTTGCCTTCAATTTTCCTGCTGGAAAGCCTATTGTCTCTTATCCTGGATCCAGAATTCTATAGATGACACGTTCTGTTAACTTGATTCAGTTAGAAGTCCCATCTCCAGATTGCTTCGTAAGCCCCTTTCTTGGTATTCCTGCTCTGTATCTTTACAGGATGCTAATCCAACTAAATCCAGTAAGACTTTAATGCTGCCCATGACAGTAAGGTCTGCAGTGGGGCTACCCAGATTTTCGGCAACATGACCGGAGATCTGAAGTTTGAAGTGAACAGTGAGTGCTCTGGTTTTTGAAATAACTGACAAAAACTTGCTTTCAATTAATATTTTTTTATATTTGCAGAATTTCGCATATTTTTAATGAAATATGCTAGCTTTTGTAAGTAAATTATTTTCAGGTAAAAAAAAATCTAGAACTGTTGAAAACATGTAAGAGAAACTGGGGCTAGTTGTCAGAAGGGCTACTTTCTGTATTTGTCGCCCAAAACAATAGTTTGATATATTTGTCTGTTACTTTTCACATTTTTGCTTTTTCTTTAATAATTTTATGCTTTATAAAGTTTTGAAGGGGTCATGAATGCCTTTATTTATTATTTTAATATGTTCCTTAAGATTAACTTACAAAATTAATATATTTGTAATATCAAATGGTCAATAGTCATATATTTGTAAAACACGATAATTTTCCACCGTCATTCTGAGCCTCTGTCAGAAATGCTGTTTTGGTGTTGCTTCTCCTTTAAGACTTGACAGTACGCACCCACTGTTCTGATTGGCTCTCTGCTCTTGATTGATCTGCTCTTCTACTTACCATCTCACTGCTCAATGCTACTGGGTGGGCTATGGAAGTGATTAAAGGTAAAGTAGGCAGTAATGTGTTATTGTGGAAGCGGTCAGATGAAAATGTCTACCACAGTGTGACGTCACAATGAGGAGGAAGTAGAGAATGAGTCCTTTTGGCAGCTTGGTTTCAACAAATGCTCTTTTTGCAGTGAGGGGGAAGTTTTGAGTTCTGAAACAGGGCTCAACATTAACGCTTGTCCGAGACAAGTGGAGTTTTGAAGGGGCAAGTGAAAGAGAATTTTACTTGCCTGACCAGACAAGCAGACTGATTAAAACAATGAAAAAATAACCAGCTATATTTGTGATAGCCTAGGCCTGTGTCACTTACAGTATTAGAAAGTTGATATTCTTATTCTGCTGTTGAAAGTAATCCAGATCATGTAATTTTATAATTCGCTAGCGATCTAGTAACAGCTGCGCCCTGTTTGATTGGCAGGTGGTGTATGTGTGTGTGCTGAACATGCGGGTGTGTTCCTAAAATGCTCGCGCTAATGCGCACCTGAACGGTCAAATACATTTCAAAATTCAGACAAAATTATTTTTCATCTATTTCTATTCATTGCTGTTTTTTATTGTAATTTTATTACTGACTGTTTACTAGTCTTGAATAATTACTTAAGAACTTGAAACCATTCTGCCATAATTAACATATTAGTTAGTGTTATTATTTGTTGTGGTTTTGAAGCTGGTATTGAGAATTGTCAAATTTCACTGCCGACTACTGAAATTTTAGTATTGTGATAATGTATAGCCTATATTGTACATGATAGATCTTGCTGCAATAACATGATGAAAAAGTAGATCTCATTCCATAGAAGTGTGAGCACCCCAGCTGTTAATGGTGGCGATGGAGGCTTTTCTTTATTTGACTACCATATGTAATATAAAATAATTAATTACCATATGACAATAGCCTCCTCCCCTACGCAGTGCAGTTTACATTTCTATCGCAGAGAATTGAGTTGATTGTATAGGTACACTATTAGGTTGGGCATCGGTCATAATTGTAGAAAAATATACAACATAAACTTTGACATGTTATTTGAGCATGTAACTTAAATGTCCTTTTTTCTCTCCAGACAAGTAACTTTTTTACTCAGACAAGCACATGACAATGCTTAATGTCGAGCCCTGTGAAACTTATAGTATGTTTTTATAGTGAAATGACCTCTTATATGTCAAAAGATCAAGGAAAATTTGATTTCTCATGTCATGACCCCTTTCACTGCTTAAATTTGTCATTATTGGCTATTTAATGACAGGTTTGTTCCAATTGTGACAACTTGCCCCATATTCTGTGACAACATGCCTTGTTATTGGAGCATGATGCCACAAAATATCAACATGTGTTCAATGAACTATATATTTTTCCCTGGACAATAACTGTGGAAATGTTCAACAGCTTTTTATAGTCAAGACTTTAAGATACAGAATGTGCCAATACAAAAATTGACTTTAAAAAATAAAAAAAACCTACCTTGAGAAATATTCTGTCTTCTTACAGTGTATTCTGTCTTTTTACAATATAAGTGTGACAACTAGACCTGGTCTCCCCAGTTTGCTCAGAAGTGTCCATTTCTGCATTCCTACATTATCTATTTGGACAGAGTTTCTTTCTAACAGCTGTAGCCTTGATCCAGGCACATATTCTATGATGCATACTGCCAACAGAGACACTCCTCTAGGCCATCAGGAATCCCATGTGGGGGAGCCTGGCTTTATTCTGAGCTGCAGTTCTCCTCACAGGTCCCCAGGCACTGCTGGGGTCACGGCTAACCCAAGCACTGTGTCAGCAATTCACTCGAGATGCCAAGAGTTCATGATCCACCTATGAGATGTGAGCAGCTCAGCAGAAGATCCACACATGATGAGAGAGGTGTGGGGTCATGGGGTTCACACTGAGGGTCTTCATAGACACTCTAGCTGTCAGACTCAACATATAGAACATGGAGGAACACACACACACGCTGGGGGGATATACCACAGACATCTATTGTTTTTATATAAATCTAATCCTAAATACTATTGACTTCTATAATCTACCCCTACACACATATACACAAAGATACAGAAGATAAAGCTTGCAAATAGTTTTCAGGCCAAAAAGGAAACAGATGTCTGTCAGTCTATGATTGTTGTGAAAAGGGTTTTGTTAGCTATCCCTGATAATCCTGTAAATCTGTTGCCTCATTTAAATTATTTTAACATGGACGTCTTCTGATGACAGTTGTAAAATATATGATTTGTGTGACATTTCCAGATTATTTAACGTAAAATAACTTTTCTAATTTAGTCTAATAAAACAATTAGCATGTTTTTTCCCTAATAGTTTTGTTTTGCTCAAGGTTATGTAAATACACTCACTGAGAACTTTATTAGGAACACTATGGTCTTAAAAAGCGCCCAATGCGGTCTTCTACTGTTGAAGCCCATCTGCCTCAAGGTTTGACGTGTTGTGCATTCTGAGATGCTATTCTGCTCACTACAATTGTATGTGGTTCTCTGAGTTACTGTATCCTTTCTGTCAGCTCGAACCAGTCTGGCCATTCTCCGATGACCTCTCTCATAAACAAGATGTTTCCGTCTGCTGAACTGCCACTCACTGGATGTTTTTTGTTTTTGGCACCATTCTGAGTAAATTCTGTTGTGCGTGAAAATCCAGTTCTCAAACCAGCCCGTCTGGCACCAACAATCATGCCTGGTTGAAATCACAGAGATCACATTTTTCCCCATTCTGATGGTTGATGTGAACATTAACTGAAGCTCCTGCCCTGTATCTGCATGATTTTATGCATTGCACTGCTGCCACACGATTGGCCGATTAGATAATTGCATGAATAAGTAGGTGTACAGGTGTTCCTAATAAAGTGCTCAGTGAATGTATAAAATAGGGCTAATAGTTAGAACACTAAATATGTCTGTCATCAGGGTAAAAAAACAAAATAAGAATTAGTTTAAATGTAATCGATAAATCATACATTAATACCACCTTATTTTTTAAATCCTAAATAATCATTTGCAATACATAGTGAAACTTTATTTCAAACTATTTCCTAGAAGTTTATAAATCTACATTTCTAAAAGGAAAATACAAAAGCCTACATTTGTGTACATTTTTATTTTTTATACAATTTATGGTACTGAAATAATTACGTAATTTCTATAGTAATTTATTCTATAGGCATTTATCAAAGAACATGCTTCCACTTTCATCTAAATTGATTTTGAATAGGTAGATTTTTAGCATTATGACTTATCTTATATGGTCAGAAATGGTTTGTTTTTGCACATTTGAAAACGCTCACTGTGCAGCCTTCATTTAACTAACTGTAGCCTACAATATTACAAAGACATCAAAACACAAGTATCAGGGAATTATAAAATATAATCATTCATTCATGCAATATCATAAATAAATAAAAGAATGTATTTGCACTTGGAAAAACTTGGAAAATTAATCATGAATAAACAAATGGACATATGGCACATATGACCACAGATGGAAATCCAGCAAATTGGAAAAGCCCCTATACTTCATATAGGTCATATAGCTCACCCAATTTACCTTGTTTATTTGCAAGCTGCTCTGATTGAGGTAATAAGATCACAGCACCATGGAAAGCGACTTCCTGTCACCTCTACTAGAAATAGAACACATATTTTACCTGCACAGTTTACCATCGGGCTGAGTCTGTGCATTAAGAACTTTATTGTAAGTCTCTGCTCAAATAAAATCCCAAATACTTCTTTCAAATATGTAGTGTACCTTAAGTCATTTCAGTCCAATTAACTGGTCTATCCATTTTTTTTTATTATTATTTTTTAAGCAAAGAAAATGTTGGTTCAGTCACAAATGTTACTGGACCACCACAGCCAAAACTAGATCTACAATATCCAGATATGAGTTATCGATTTCACAAGAGCATTTTATTTAATTATAGGGCTGCCCCAGATCATTCTGTTGATGTCATCTCGACTTTATATTTAATTTGGATCGCATGTAACCCCAAGCGCACAAGCATCTCTTTTCTAAATATGTCCCTGATGAACATTTAAAACAAGTTCCCTGCAATGAGTTAATGCATGAGAATGAACTTTAAACTGGTGAACTAATAGCTACTACCCGTCATGATGAGTATACTATGGCGTGCACATTGCTATTAATTACGTGTATTAACGTGTATCTGTGAATTAAATGTTTGCATATAAAACAAATATGCTAAATTATATCTTAATAACCACAAAGTTGAATATGGAAGCTAAGCAGAAATGTAGTAGGAGTTTTTTTTTACGTGTTTAAGTTTTGTAACTATAATTGTCTTCTACCTTTAGCATCTCAACCGGAGAAGACTGTAGGAATGTTAAGAATGTTAGTCATTTAGCATGAAACATGCATAATTCATACAAAAACATCTCAAAACAGTTTACAACAAAAAGTTCAAACACTCCAGACATTGAAAACCCCTTATTGGTCTCGCAATGTTTAAAATCTATCTTTATTAGAAAAGGCAGAAATAAAGTACATTCAGGCATGAAATGATTAATGGAAATTGTTTAATCGAATGTTGCACTGTACATCAAATCCATCAGCCCCCTCATTGCCCTCCCAAAACAGCTCAAATAATCATGACTTTGATGTTAGGCAAGTGTCACATTTTCAACTGAGAAAAAGTTGTAAAATACACCAAAAACGTGTATTTTTCGAACCTCAGAAATGAAAAACCGTAAGTGCTGTGGTTGATTGTTCAGCTCATTTAGTGTACGTTTATGGGCAGAAAAATAAATATGATAAAATAAATGATTGGTAAATCAATTTTCTGCGCTTCTCAGTTAAAATAAACTTTGTAATTTCGTTGTAACGTTTTTAAACGAGTGCAACATCAATAGCGATTTTGTTTCACTGCTATTTGGGATCAAATAAACCCCCATTCAAATAACAAAAAATAAGACATTTTTTTTTTTTTTTTTTTTTGCGTTTGATTGAAATATTAATAAAGGGACAATTACACTGCTGAAGAAATGCAAGAAAAGTTATTTTTAGGGAAAGAATTCAAGAGAGAGAGAATAAAGGAAGCTTCACATTTTCGCGCGTTTATATAAACTGACATTGAAAGAGATTTCAGTCGAGTGCATTGTCCCGTTTTATGGTCTATAAATGCTCACCAAATGTCTCCATTCTCATCCTCATCTTCCTGACTCATTGAATGGACATGTAGGGCCAGTTAAAACTACTCCCAGATAGCAGCATGTCCCTGATGAGCGTTTCAATGGGCGTTTTACCCACCAGTCGAATGAAGAAAAGCTGCTCTATGATGGAGGAGGAGACCATACGGAGCGCCGGGAGTCTCAGCAGCAGCTTGCCGAAGCGAGTGGGCTGGTTCGGGTACTGACCCCTCACATACTCCTCTAACGCGCACTGAGATTTCTCCTGAAGGCCTTCAATGTGCGGTACGTCCGAAAGGCCGCAGGCATCTGCACAAAATATAGAGGACTTTTTGAGATATCATGTATAGCTAACCATTCAACACATTTAATTACAAAATAGCACAACCTTTACACATTTATATCAATTGAGTAGACTAATTGTGATTCCAAATACATTAACTTTACAGCTGCTTATTATCTATAGTCAGGGTTGGGGAGTAACGGAATACATGTAACGGGATTACGTATTTGAAGTACAAAATATAAGTAACTGTATTCCACTACAGTTACAGTTTAAATCATTTGTAATTAGAATACAGTTACATTCAAAAAGTATTTTGATTACTGAAGAGATTACTTTGCATTTTATTGTTATTTGTTTCATTTAATATTTAGTTCTTTCAGATGGAAAACATTTATACATATAAATGATGCGATCCAAACTGCATTTGAACAGCGGTGAAACACTTTCTTATGATGTGTTACATTCATACGAGTAGACAGAGAAGTAAGTTTGAAGTAAGTTTGGAGCAGAAGAAATAGAAATAAACCTTGTGTAAATTGTCAGCTTTACCCTAAAATAAAATGCTATTTCTAGCCATTTTACATGCACATGTTATCAGACACGATCATATTTTTTATCAAGAAAATTCACGTTGGATCATAATTTCTTTTTTTCTAATAAGACCTTTGATATTGGGGCAAAAATCATATTCTTGATAATAATTTTTGTATTGTTTTCCTGTAAAAATATCTAAAAATCCTTAAAACAAGAACAGTTTGATTTATCTTGTTTTAGAAACAACACTGCATAAGATATTTAGGTTTTTCAGAGAATGTATTTTTAACATGTGTATTTTGTCTTACTGTACTGACAGAGTTTTTATAGTCAAAACAAGTGAAAAAATCTACCAGTGCTGAAGAAGTAATCCAAAGTATTTAGAATACGTTACTGACCTTGAGTAATCTAACGGAATACATTACAAATTACATTTTACAGCATGTATTCTGTAATCTGTAGTGGAGTACATTTTAAAAGTAACCCTCCCAACCCTGTCTATAGTAAATCCTAGTTATCTCTGGTTCCCAAATTCAGCTGTTTTCTAATAATAGCAATCAAGGTTATTTATTACATAGGCCTACATTCATTTTTTAGGCTTATAACAACAACAAAAATGACTTAAATCTAACAGCAATATAGGCCTAATTTAAATACAACTTTCAAGTTAGGCAAATTGATTTGTTTTCTTAACTTCAGAAATATAACATTTCTAAAAAAAATATAATTCATTATAGTTTTCAATATAAATGTTGTTTAGAAGAAACAAAGCCAAATAACAGACAAATAACATTAACCTTGTTGAATGAATGCATCATATACATTTAATTTCAACTTCTTAGAGTGAAATGAAATAAGAAAAGGTACTTAAAAAATACGATTAGTAGTCTAAAAAAACGAATAAAACTCTAGATTAAACATTATATAGGATATATTTCACAATAGGCTATATGTTCATATATGCAATAGCCTACAGGCTTTTTTTAGTATATATGTTTTTTATTATATATATATATATAAAATATTTATTTAAAAAGGAACCAAAATCCCTCGAAATTATGCAATTTTTTGACGAGACAATTTTTGACGCTTGGGCTATTGTATTTATACACCCCTATAGCTCCTCTCCAATCCTATAGAGACTATGCATTTTGCGAGGCTATAGTTAGCCTATTGTTCTTAATTATCTGGAGCATTACTCTAGCAGTTCCCTTTCCTTCTTTAGATTAGAAACAGAAAACCCATTTCAACACATTTTACATTTGTAACTGTAGCCTACCTATAGCTGCAACTTACCAAGTTATGATTCAATAACACACGCACTGAAAAACATTTTTGGCATTAAAAAAAAACTGATTTCGTGTTCTGAAAAAATAATATCATGACGCTACCATAATTTTTACATGTCTTTAATCGGATTGTGCACAGATGGCACTTTTGACAGATTAATGCCCATTACGTCCATTATTTGAAACAAACATTGCGGAACAAATAGGATTAGCCTATAGCCAAGCTCATTAAACTGTCCGATAAATTCAGTTTATATTTACTGAAGCAAGTATAAACCATTAGATTATTATGAATGATTCAGGTCTAGGCTATACCTGATGTGAAGAGCACTATAGCTTTGGCACAGCTGTATTCGGCCGAGTCCACCTGCAGGGCCTTCAGTTTCTCCACCTGCTCCTGGAAGAATCGGATGTGATCCATGAAGGCCACGACCCGGTCCGCGGACATCGGGGACGCGTGAAGACCGGCGGCGGCGAGGAGTGGAGCCACGTGGAGAGGCATGGAGCATTGCGCAGCGTTTAAAACGAAAAGTTCACTCCAGGTGAGTCTAAGCAGAGACACCTGATCCGTGATTTGGAGATCAGGAAAGAAAGGGATGTTCCTGGCCCATTCCACCGCACTGAAGAGCAAACGGGCCGCCAGCTCGCAGATGTTCTCTATGCCGATGATGTTACCGGATTGCATGCACTGGTTTCCATATCTGGATGTTGGATATGGCTCAGCCCGAAGCAGGAGAGAGATGTATCCGGATAGATAATACTGGCCATTCAGGGGATCTCCATTGGTCAGTGCGTAATGGCCCGGGGTCGGCAGATTCGGAGGCATTCTTCCTCGCTGAACCGCTATCAAAACAGAGAGAGATGGAGAAGACACGTGCATACAAACAACAAATAATGGAATCTTGCCATTATAAACTTGTCACTGTGCAAACTATCTATCTATCTGTCTGTCTGTCTGTCTGTCTAAATGAAGTTATGATTAAGCCTATTATAATATTAAGAAGATTTTGAGCATCTCCGTTTATTTCCAGTCTTTGTTTTGCACAAAAAATGTTAACCTAAAAATGTGCTTTATGTGCTTAAATCTAAATTAATTGTTGTTGTTTTTTTAGTTTACACCAGCAAAACTAATTGTAAGGGTTAGGTCAGGTAAATAGCTCCTTAAAGGAATATTCTGGGTTCTATACAAGTTAAGCTCAATCGACAGTTTTTGTGGCATAATGTTGATTACAGTCCAAAATTATAGTAAAAAAAATTATGATTTAAACAACTTTACAGATCAAATAATCCACACGTTTTAACAGAAGAATTATTGTAAGTGCTTTTATAAAATTACAAGCTTCGGATTTCTGCACTTAAACCCTCCAAAAATTGGCCCCATTCACTTCTATTGTAATTGCCTCACTGAAACCTCGATTTTTGCTCTTTTTAAAGAAAAGGAGAGAAGATTCGAAATACATTTTTGTGGTAATCAACATTATGCCACAAATGCTGTCGATTGAGCTGAACTTGTATTGAACCCGGAATATTCATGTGAGGTGTCAATTGCACTTTTTACAGTGTATAAAACAAGTTTATGTACAAAAACCACATTAGATTATATGAACATCAACTGAAAACTCACCTTCGCGTCTCATGCCCACTTTCAGACATTTTTTCAGCCGGCAGTACTGGCACTGGTTTCTGTGGTGCTGGTCCACCGGGCAGCTTCGGTTGGCACGGCACGTGTACGTTAGATTCCGCCTGACACTGCGCTTGAAGAAACTTTTGCATCCCTCACAGGTGAACTGTCCGTAGTGCTTCCCGCTGGATTTATCCCCGCAAACCACACACTCAATGTGCTGCTGATTCTGTGCCGAGTTCGGTCCTTTATCCTCCGCCGAGGAGAGTCCAGTGTTGGGAGAATGCGAGGCTGTTCCCGGGCGCTGCTGGTTATGGTGGTGGTCTCTCCCCGGTCCGATGTGTTCATCCAGGGATCCCCCTGGTGCCAGTTCTTCCTGCGGGTCTCTCCACACACTCACCACCATGGCCATGACTGGACTGCGGTTGTGAGTGTCACGAACCTTTTACGCGTTTTCTCCAGAATTATTCAAAAGGAAGAACGCCAGTCGTGTCTTATCCATGCAGAAGAACCAAATGATGGGAAATGGGCATCGGAAACACACGATATGTGTCCAACCTGATCAGACAGCCAGAGCAGATTGGATATCAATAATCACGCCGACTTAAAGACCTCCGTGTTGGCGATGTCTTCGTGCGTAAAGGGACAATCGGAAACCCCAAATAAATTAGATCCAAAGAGAGCAAAGACGCAGCGTAGCGCTGCCTTCTGTTTGCGTAATTGACAAGGGAATTCAAAAACACAGCTTTGATTTGGAGCTACGCATGTATCATTAGGAGACAGCTGAACGGACTTAACTTTGGCATGAATATGATCCAAAGTGGGTTTTTTGAATGGCAATGAACACACCTTCAGTCTCTTGTCATAAGCGCTCCAGTGGTGGTCTATTGAATGGTCTGTATTATGGACCCCATCAGGTATTAAAGCACAGAAGGGGGAGGCTCCTTTAAGCTTGAAAGCTCGGTTTGATTGGTCATTTAGCTCACATCCTTCAAAAGACGGGTGGATGCGTGTGCAATCGTGCGCTTATGACCAAAGTCACTTTTTGCGGACACTTTTATTCATTTGATTTGATTTTCTCATTGGGTAAGAACACTTATTATGAAGAAGAGCAGTCATGCAATTTTAAAGGTAGATTATGTTTTTGTATCTGTTGGCTACTATTATCTGTTGAAGTCATTACGCATTATATCAACTGTTTTAATTAACAGTGTAGATTATTTATAATAATATTTGCCACTAATTAGGTAAAATATGCTGCGTACAGTAAGCTTTTGTCTGAATAGAGTCTGATTGTCATGTATGCCCAGAAAATAGAAGTGGCTGCCACCTAGTGTGAAAAGATAGTGATGTGGATTATTTTAACAGCAGTCCTTTGCATCTATATAGCAATCATGGTGCCAAAATAAAATAAATTAGTTTTTATTATTTTAACAGCAGTCCCATGCATCTATATAGCAATCATGATGCCAAAATAATATATATATATATATATATATATATATATATATATATATATATATATATATATATATATATATGTATAACAGCAGTCCCTTTAATCAATAGAGCAATTATGGTGTTAAATTTTTTTTAATTATTTTAACAGCAGTCCCTTTCATCTACAGTATATAGCAATCACGATGCCAAAATAAATTATTATTATTTTAACAGCAGTCCTTTGCATTTATATAGCAAACATGGTGCCAGAATAAAATAAGATAACATTTTGGATTATTTTAACAGCAGTCCCTTGCATCTACAGAGCAATCGTTGTGCCAAAATAAAATATGTTTGATTATTTTAACAGCAGTCCCTTGCATCTACAGAGCAATTGTGGTGCCAAAATAAAATAAAATACTATATTTTTGATTATTTTAACAGCAGTCCCTTGCATCTATAATAGCAATCATGGTGCCAAAATAAAATAAAGAAAATATGTTTTATTATTTTAACAGCAGTCTCTTGCATCTACAGTATATAGCAATCATGGTGCCCAAATAAAATAAAATAAATAAAATATTTTTGATTATTTTAACAGCAGTCCCTTGCATCTATATAGCAATCATGGTGCCAAAATAAAATAAAATAAATAAAATATTTTTGATTATTTTAACAACAGTCCCTTGCATCTATATAGCAATCATGGTGCCAAAATAAAATAAAATAAATAAAATATTTTTGATTATTTTAACAGCAGTCCCTTGCATCTATATAGCAATCATGGTGCCAAAATAAAATAAAATAAATAAAATATTTTTGATTATTTTAACAACAGTCCCTTGCATCTATATAGCAATCATGGTGCCAAAATAAAATAAAGAAAATTAAATATTTTTGCTTATTTTAACAGCAGTCCCTTGCATTTATACAGCAATCATGTTGCCAAAATAAAATAAAATAAATAAAATATTTTTTATTATTTTAACAGCAGTCTCTTACATCTATATAGCAATCATGGTGCCAAAATAAAAATACAATAAAATAAATGTGTTTGATTATTTTAACAGCGGTCCCTTGAATCCATATAACAGTAATGGTGCCAAAATAAAAATATATATTTATGATTATTTTAAAAGCAGTGACTTGCATCTACAGTGCAATCATGGTGCAAAAATAAAATACAATAAAATAAGGGAAAAAAAGTAATTTTCTTGATTATTTTTAAATATGTTAAGATCAATCAAACAAACAATAATATTTTTAGGAATTGATCATGTGATTTCTGAAAATATTATTATAAATAAGTTGGTGATTGCACGTCCAGCAGCAACTACACTTCTCATTCATAATTAAATGAGTTCAAGGGTCAAAGTTTTGCTGGTGAACCTTAGCCTCATGAATGGAGCAGGGTCACGTGACAGTGGCATGTTTGGGAACAGGTTGTAGGAGCTGCAGGTTAAAGGGTCAAAGCAACACAATGAGCAAAGACAAGTACAAAACCCAGGGTCAAATGTCAAAATAAGGGTTTCTACTCCAAAGGCAAAGTGCTATAATGATATTTAAGCATTACTGTAACTATTTTAGTAATCTTTGCAAGGAATACCAACTTAATCTATACATTTAGAAAGAGTTAGTTGTCCTTTGAGGTTTTGAATTGTTCCAGTGATTAATCATACACTCATAAAAATAATGATATACCATGATGTAAGTTTAACCAGATATCATTTCTAACTGTGATCAGATACAATTATCATAAGTATTTCTTACCTAATACCTAATAAACTAGGTATAATAAAAATAATTAAATCTGTGTATTATTGTAATTAAGAAAAAAATTGTGTGATTAAGCATTCCCATTTGATCAGATTAAGACAATTATTTAAAAGGTAATATTGCATATCTGGTATACTACCAGCAACTAAGTAACTAACTTTTCCTGTTCAGAGATCGAGTGATTGAGTACTGGCTAAACTCAGGTGCCCAAATCACAGCGTTTGACACTATTGTTGGCATTTCATGTAACAAAAGGGCCACAGAGGTTCAGGGCAGCGAGCAGTGTCAAAGGGCATTACATTTAACATGCAGATGTGTGACCTCTGTGACCTCTTGAAGGACTGAGCTTTTTGGAAGCAAATGCAGGCAGCTGGATCTCTGAAACTGAGGCTGAAAAATAGATCAGTACAGCTGCAGGTGTGAGCCTGGCACCTGGATGATAAACAGTTCTTCAGGGCCTCCATTAGTGTCCTCATTCTGTATGCCAAGCTAAAAAACATTCCCACATGTAGCTCATTCAAATATGAATCTCCTATGTCTGACAGCCTGGACACATCTCAAATATTGATTAGCAATGACATTTTAGGTCTATTTCATTGATTCGATCACTGTGTGTAACAGTCACCTATTATGACTGGTAGGAAATAAACAACTTGCCATCTTCTAAAGCTCATGATCAGCTCATAACAAGACTAAAAACTACAAGTGAAAGACACTCGACAGAGAACATTAATAAATATGCGGTTACATCTTAAAACAGAGAATTAATAATTTGCTATAATTGCTGTGTAAAGTTACATCTTAACCCATAAAATTTCGAACTAGCCCTGAGAATTTTGTATCTTAGTCATCAGGATACCATGATATTGATTGTCTATATATGAGAAATATATTTATTTTTGCTTACTGATTTAATTATGTTCCTTTAACCCTTATATTGTGTTCTGGTTAAAACTGACTGATTAGCTTTTTTTTTCTTTGCTTTTTTTCCTGAAAATTGTAGTTAACTTTGTTCACGCAGGTCATCTGAACACACAATTTTTTTTTTTAAATATCATTTTGATAAAATGTTGGTTTTGTTTCACTTTGTTACACTTGTGGCGTCACCGGTCTAAAGTGACCGGACATTCGAAATCAATGGATTAGGCTACAAAAAACAATGTTCAGGAACATCCCAATACTTTAGATGAGTACAAAGTCCTCGGACATATGCGCGCACACACACACACACACACACACACACACACACACACACACACACACACACACACACACGTGTACTGAGCGCTCATCATATTACATTGTGTTTGGGCTCGTTTGATTCACGATAGTTTACTGTAAGTTACAATATTTCATTTTCTATGTTATATGTAGGAAGTAATAAGGAAAAACGTGACAAAAACACTCCTGTTTATTATATTATGTGTATCTGTGGGAATTTCATACACTAAAACTCACTGCAGTTTGGCCTCTGAGTGAAACAGATTTGCAGATTTTCATATATAAATATTTGCTGAGAAAGCCCCTCATTAACAATGAAAATAATAATAATAATAATAATAATAATAATAATAATAATAATAATAATTAAATAATTATAAATAGTTATATTTAAATATTTTTACTATATATAGTACAAAACCTGTCATAAATACTTAAAAAGTTGACAAAAACATCTAATGCAATATATTGGGATAATATATGCAAAATAACAGATTTATTAACAACTTTAGTGGGCCGGAAACACAAAAGGTGTTAGCACAAATGAAAACAACGTGTTAAAAAAGGGGAATTTCAGAACAGGGTCAGGACCTCGGTTTATCACCAATAAACCACAGTTAGTCCATGAAAGTAAAGCATTGTGAAGCTATAAACCCTTGTTAAATAGTTCCACACAAATTTCAACCAGATAATAAGGGAAGTAGTCTTATTTGTCACCCCAAAACATTCCTTTATACCAGTTTGGACAATGTTAATGAAACTATTTTAGCATTTTGGTAACTAGCACAATCACTTTTGGGGGGTATTGCCGAATAATGTGTACTTTTTGGCGAAGTAATGACCTGTTTAACAGAATATCAGAGAAATTAGTCAATATCAACTCAGATGAGATTACACAGAACTGGTCTGTATCATTTACCACTCTGTCAACAGCTTGCTCCTTCATGTTTACTGAGGGACAAATCTGTGTCAAAGGTCACAGGACCCTCTGTTGACCTGTTGAACAGATGGAAGCTTTTAGTTTCCCAGGCTGTCAGGGATCTTTCTCCAAGTGTGGGAAAGATGTGAGTCTTCACATTACATCATGGCTCTTAAATACACACTCTCAAAACAATGTACCACTCGAGAAGGAAATGTTGCTTTACGGTTTGGTGCAGGAGTAAGTAATATAACTTAAAATGTAAGTTAAAATATAAATGGGTAAATATACAAGAATTGTAAATATGTAACATTTGAGTAACAAGAATCATTACCTAATTTAGTCAATGTCTTGTGTATGGGTGATGTCACTTCAGTCGAATCTATTTTAGATTTTGTAAAATACTTAGTCATTACAATAGGGGAGCTACACATATTCATTCACGTTTTGTAAGGTCTTCAATTTAAATACTAAATTTGACCTTTGATCTCTGACGGTGACCTCTGGCCCGGAGAGAGCAGACCTGTACCCGCTCTGAAGGGTGGAATTGATAAGATCACTCAATGAATTGCATAAAACGAAGAGGGGGAAAGGTAGAAATGGATCCATCATCTAAAGTCATGGCCATTGTTTCAGTCTGAAAGGACATAAAAGAGCTGTTGTATTGAGCAATAATGGCCATCTGATGAAAATTGATCAGTTATGTTGAATAGATTCAGTTAACGGAAAATTAGTCTCTGTGTTCAAGAAATCGGTTTTATAGTTTCACAATCTTAAAATCAGTATACTCGCAAACTAATGTAATGCATGATCCAGATTTCAAGTACTGTAAGTGGCCCAGGACAGGGCAAAATCGGGAAGATTCAGTAGTGTCAAGTTTGCATTGGGACAGGATCTTTCCGCAAGGAATCTAACTGAAACTTCATGATGTTTCTGCAGCATTGTGAGTGAACTACTTACAAATCAGAACAGATTTTTGTTTTGGACATATAAAGCCAATAGATCATTTAAACAGTAGGCTAGTATTACTGTGTGTACCTTTGGACATGTTTGTAAAATTGAATGGGGCTATACTGCCATCTGCTGTTGTAGTTTTCTTTGAATTAAACTGAAAGAAAATCCATAAAACATTTAGGCAAATGTTCAAAATAAATGCTTTCCTCCTTATTTTTAAATCATTTTATATTTCATACAATCAAACAGGCCTTTAAACGTCACAGCGCTGTTTCCAAGTATTTTTCATCAACATGATACATAGGTTAAAATGCAACATGATTAGAAAACAGAATGTTTTAAGAGGCAGAAAAACTGAGAATTTGTTTTAAGACACTTTAAATCAGACCAAATAGCCTACAGCATTAACTGTAGCCTACCAATTTATAAAATGATCATCTTTGAGAGTTGGTTTCATCAGCATTTATTTTTCCCTTATGCACTGTATTTTTACAATGAACTTGTGCACTCAGTAATTTTTTCCTCATTAAAAACGTTTAACTCCTAAAGACATGAATTGTAATTTTGCAATATACAGTATGTAGGAAATCATGAGCACTCACATTAAAATAAAGACTCCAGTCATATCAGTAACCTTATAAAAGCTGTTTTATTCTACATGGAGAGGGTCCGCACATGGGGGCTGCCATGTTAGAATCACATGACCAGCTGAATACTACTCGCTTAATCTCAGTAACCGTCCTGTTATTTTATATTTGGGGGGATTTTAATGGGAATTGGCATACCCAATGTGCTCTAGGTTCTTGTGGTGGTGTAGTGACCGCAGAGACATAGTGTGTTTGGAGGCTCACACTATTCTCTGTGGCATCCACGCACAACTCACCACACACCCCACCGAGAGCAAGAACCACATTATAGTGACCATGAGGGGGTTGACCCAATGTGACTCTACCCACCCTAGCAACCGGGACAATTGGTTGCTTAGGAAACCTGACTGGAGTCACTCAACACACCCTGGATTCGACTCCAGGTGTGGTAGTCAACGTCTTTACTTGCTGATCTACCCAGGCCACCTTAACCATCCTGTTATTTGACACTTTCACTCATTGATTAAAGTAATCATGGCAGACTGTGAATACTAAATTTGTACAATGGCATCTGAAACTAGTGATTTTAAATGATGCTGCATCCAAGCCACTAGGTGTCAGTGTAAGTCCAAGATGACACAAAGACAAAAGTTACTGAGTGCACATATATGATGTAATCTGTTCTGTCAAACTTTGAAGCAAATGTACTTATTTATTAATTATTTTTATTATTGTTGTTGTCATCTGGGTCATTCTCAAAAAATGTTGACTTTCTGACATTTTAAAATATTAAAATGTTCAATTCAGTTCAGTTCTGAGGATGAGCATTTTTTAACATCTTAACAATATTTTTATTCATAAAGGATAACCTGATTGTTGTCTTTACTTTATTATTGAATTTTGTTTCACCAATGAAGCAAGGGTTTTAACACCAGTGACAAATTCTCTTAAAAGATTAATTTTCTTAGATAAAAATAACCCTAAAATAAATAAATCATACCACTAAATCTTTATTATTTTTTCATTTAAAAAATTCACATGAGCATTTAACAATGTAACACCAATGACATATTTAATTGAACCATGTGAAAAAAATTAGTTAAAATGTAAATTAATAACTTTTTCAACCTCACAAAATCACTATATGCACATTTGAGCAGCCTCTTCTTTCTCTGAACTTTGACCTTGGATTTTGTTTTCCACAACTTTTTGAATTTTCAAATTACAACTTTTTAACATTGATAACACCAATGAGATTAAATCAAGTGACAAACATTCTTTTGAATTTATTTAAATTATTAATTACTTATTTTGTTTTGCTTTTTTGCACACTTGTTAGACCTTGCACCAGGGGTGTAGCTACCCCTGACTGAAGCTTGTCCACCCCTCTGGCCACCCCTGTTGGGCAAAGCACTTTTAACAACACTGACAGACAGGTGACTTTTTTTCGCCGCTCTATGACGCAAACAGTCTGCGCTATCAAGCTGAACAGCTGCCCACACGGAACAAACCTCTGTGTGTAGAGGTGTGACGTCATATCACGACCGTTGCAGTGTATGGGATCAAAATCCCGCCAAATGTATTGCGGTCACGGATCCAAAAATAAAAAATGTGAATCTAAATAATAAGCGTAAATAAAAAAATAAAAAGCGCAGATAAAAAAAAATAATAATAAGCGAAAAAATAAATAATAAGCACAGATCAAAAAATAACAAGCATGAATCAAAAGTATATAAACACATTTAAAATATGCTGCAAAAAAATTAAAGCAAAGTCATCAGAATTGCAAAGAAAATCACGTTTTCCTTGGTTATATTACTGTTTTTTGTGCTCTCTGACAATTTTGCTAATATTTTAATATATATATATATATATATTTTTTTTTTTTTTTTTTTAATTTTTTTTTTTTATTTTTTATTTTTTTTTTTTTTTTTGTACGATTACGCTGTATTTTTCTTTGCTTTTGCTTCCAAGTTCTGCGCTTGATTTTCCAAAACTTGTGAATAGAGTTTCATGTAAATCAGGGGCCGTTTTGCGTCCCTATTGGTCCACTAGTTCTTGATCGACAGCTCCTCCTCTAGCCAATCATTCGAAGAGGAGGTGACGTCACTCCAATGCAACTCCGACAGCTGCTGCGCAATATTATATAGATATGCTGCTTGTGTCTGTTTTGATTATTTTCTGCCAGCTCTAGGAAACAATGTGTTGTCCGAGTAGGCCATTATCATAGTCCGTTAACATGTATCGAGTCAGATGAATTAAGTTAGCAGAGTCTTTAGTTCAGGCATTATTTAAAACTTCCTTGTTCGTAGGTTATTGGCTGCGTATAAAAAAAAAAAAAAAAAAAAAAAAAAAAAAAAGGCTGGGTTTGTGCGGATGTTTGTTGCATGTTTTTACTAGCTGTACCAATGTAGTCGCGAGTTCAGAACCCAACTTGATCCGCTTTTCCACGAAATAAAATCCAGATCCCAACACCAAGGCCTATTACAATACTGATGAATATAGAAATGCTTACATATAACTGAACATTTATTTTTAAATCTAAAAGCTGTGCATTATTGCTGACACCTACATACACACTTTGGAGTTGGTTGTATGCCTGTCATTAATTTGCTTCAACTGTTACTTAAGTTTTATTCCCTATGTTATGGAAATGTTTGTAAATGTTTTGGATTTGTGTGCTCCAATGTTGCTGTATCTTTAGAGACGGTCCCTAAATTTGCAACTATTTGTGAATCAAGAACGTCCAACGTCAAGCCAACTTTATTGCATTATTTATTGACGTGGGGACGCTTGGTCACTTGTTTCTGATTTCACTGCAGTATCGTGGAAAAAGAAACTATGTAGCCGTGCCAACGATGCCAACGTAGGATCAGTACATAACGGCACATTCAGCAACATGGAAGAGCGGATCAAGTTGGGTTCTGAACGCGCGACTACATTGGTACAGCTAGATCAAACATCCACACCAACCCAGCCTTGTTTTTATTATTATTTATTTATTTATTTATTTATTTATTTATTTTTATTAAAGATATGCAGCCAATACATTTTTCCTTCTTTTGTATGGCATTGGAAATAAATTGATAACCTTAAATTCCTTGTGTACATTTGTGATCTATAAATTCTGTAGAATTTACAGAATTTCTGTCTGTAGAATTTGCTTTTGGTACAGCATGTCACAGTCAGTAGTGAATTTGTTTGGCAACCCCAATAAAATCACTGGGTTTTACCTGACCACCCCTGAAAAAAAGTTCTGGCTACGCCCCTGCCTTGCACTAATGCTTGACATGAGATAACAAAATAAGTAAAAAATAAACAGATAAATAGCTGTAAATGTCATAGATTTGGTGTACCAGATGACGGGGACAATGGTTTTTTTTTTTCAGGCAATTGACAAATTTAAATATATTTTCTAAGAACAATGTGTAAAACAATATAGAGTCAAGTAGACTGAATGATGCTTTTTAAATGGGGTTTCTTAATTTTTTTTTTAGATCTTTTTCATGATAATGACCATCTGTGACATCAGTTCGAGTGAACTGATTTAGGAGTTTATATGTGTGTAATATCAACTTTAGCCGGCAGGTAGCAGCGATGAGCCATAGAAAACATGAGATCATGTGAAGTAATGAGATTCTGCATTAAAATATTACAAACATTCTGCTATTCATAGAAAACTACAGCTATCCGTGTAAAATTATATTTTTTAGGGGCATAAGAAGCTTCATTAGGGGCATTTATTTACACATGAATCAAGCATAGTATATCATACCAATCAAAAATCGAGGTTACAGTGAGGCAGTTACAATGGAAGTGAATGGGGCCAATTACTGGAGGGTTCAAAGGCAGAAATGTGAAGCTTATAATTTTATAAAACCACTTACATTAATTCTTGTGTTAAAACTCATGTATTATTTGAGCTGTAAAGTTGTTTAAGTCGTCAGTTGTTGTTTTTGCAGGTGTTTTATGGTATTAGGGTTTGTTGACATTACATCGTCATGGTAACGAAGTTGTAAAATTGGCTATATGTTTACACAGAAAAGGTTAATAAGTGATTTTATAACACTAAATTCAAGTTGCACCACGTATTGTTTATGTCTTGTGGCTTTTCTTTTGAAACGGTGAGTTTTTTAACGTCTACGGATTGGCCCCCATTCACTTCCATTGTAAGTGCCTCACTGTAACCCAGAAAGGAGTGGCAAGTCAAAATTAATTTAGGTGGTAATCAATATTATGCGACAAATGCTTTTGATTGAGCTTAACCTGTATTGAACCTGCAATATTCTTTTAATTTCCATAAAGTAATGATAGTAATAATGAAAATGAAAAACTGTGGAAAAATATGATTCTGCTAAATGAAATCTAAAAATAACCAGTAGATAACGTTCTTATTAGGTTGTCACACAAAAACATCCCTGCAACTTACTGGGAAATGTAGTCTATGGTTATAAAAACCTAACGAGAATGTTCATAGAACGTTAGGAGTTGGTTCCCCAAATGGGAACCATACACTAACCTTAGGGGAACGTTCTGTGTTTGCTGGAATATAGTCTTATGACAAGTAGCATAATTAAACATTAATTTTCAAGTTGTGTACATGTGCATGCATATAAAGACAGTGCCGACAGTACTGAAGAAATGTCAAGCACAAGCATCACAGGAAGGGGGAAGAGACACGGCAGTAGCGGCCTTATCTTTTGCGCATGCGCAGAAGGGTTGTTTTTTCCACCAAAAGGAGGTATAAGAAAGCGGAGTCAGGGCAGAGAGTTTGTCTGAACACAGGAGTACAGCTCCATCCTTATATTCAGTAACTGCAAACTCAGTGAATTACAGGCGACTATAGCACTGACCCATCCTGCAGCCTTTCTGCATGGCAAAATCCTTAGACAGTCCTTAAAATCATCGAACAGATGATACAATCTTTTTATTTTAAACATCTTACAGCTTAGTAAGATCTCCACCATGGTGCTCGGAAAGGTGAAGAACTTCTTCGTCAGCTACGACTGTCTCAATGACAGCAATGTCCCGGTATTCGCCAGCGGGGACGTTGTCTCGGGTCGCGTGATCGTTGAAGTTACCGGAGAAATTCGCGTGAAATCATTGAACATTCACGCGAAGGGACTGGCGAAAGTTCGCTGGACTGAGTCACGCAATGCGGGGTCCAACACTGCCTATACACAGAACTTCACAGAAGAAGTGGAGTATTTAAACCACAAAGACGTCCTAATTGGACGTGATCGAGGTAAGAAGGACTTTATTTGTGTTAATTTAATGTAATCGAATGATCTGTCAATGAACGATGCTCAATGGGACTGTAATGACAGATGCTCCTTGTATTGGTGATCTTTTCATATACAGTTTAATTGTAATTTTATTGTACTTTGTGAACAGATTTGAAATCCATTGGCATAGGTAGAAACTAAACTCAGCACGATTAGATAAGAAACGTAATGCAGATGATGCTTGGTGGAAACTGATTTCTTGCTCTTAAGAGTTTACATTTCAGATCATTAGAATGATTAAAAACACACGTTCTTATAACATTATATAAAAAAGTATTAATTCTTAAAATGAAATTGTTTAAAAGAGCACGAGAGCTCATAAACATGATGCCCTACTGTACAAAACAACAACCACCCTGTTAATATTCGACTTGAAACGCGGATCAGTATTTTCCTTCAGTATTTGAAATATACGTCTTTTTTTGTCGACTTTCACCTTGTAATCATATTATGTCACGCTTTTTTTAATTATACATTATAGCTTCTTTCATAAACGATTATTGTAAGTTTTTAGCCTTTGTTAGAAGCGGTTCAAACCTGTTCAGAAACTGGTGGAAAAGGGGGATTGCAAAACCGAGCCTCTGCTCGCTGATTGGTGGAGGATAAGCCGATCTGCTCGCTGATTGGTGGAGGATAAGCCGATCTGCTCTATGATTGGTGGAAGTGCTCGTGCGTCTCCACAGATAGCGTCCCTTTGCAGATGTGTCAAGGCTGCGACGCAACTTAGTTGCAACAATGTTTCCGTATGAAGGATTTGAATTAAATGTTGTTTAAAATATGTGGTATCTTCAGGCCGCAACCTATGCATCATTCTGCGTTCGTTTAAAGCATTTTATTGGGCCTTAACCAGCAGGTCATTTCAATAGTGTGACTGTGTTAGTAAGGGAATGAATGGAAGCTTCTTATGCCACTGGTTAGTTCTTGTATAAGTTATGTTAACTGTAAACTATTCGTTAAAGATGAAGGTTACGTGTGTTTATATTTTGTGGCTGTACTTTTTTTATTACTATATATATATATATATATATATATATATTTAGATGTTTGTTCCTTTTCACATTTAAATTTGCTAATGCCAAAACCGTGTACTCTGTAACAACTAAAATGAATGTTGTTTTTGTAATGAATATTTTCTACCAATAAAAAAAAGTTAAATTGTATGTTTTTTGTCTTGCGTCGTTTTTTAAAGTGTGTCTTTCTTTTTCTAAAAACAACCGGAACCATGCTGCAGTACACATGTGTGTTCTTTTTGGGGGCGTTGTCAAGAGAAAAACATTCTGGCTCAGCCAATCAGGAGCCGCTTAGTAATATATGCATGAGGAAATCCGGCTGAGAGCGGCTGCTCTCACCGGTTCAGTCCGGTCCTTTCTAGCTCTTGGCTGCCCTCAGTGACAGACTCATAGTTATTTACAGCAGTCTGTGGAAACTGTTTAGGTGGTAGGAAAAAAAGAACTTCAGAAATATTATATGAAGTAAAATGGTTGCTTCTTTGACATTTTTACATCCAAATATTACTGTTGTTTTTAGCTGCCTTCAAGTGACAGTTGTTTATAGCAGTCTGTGGAAACCACTTTGGTTAAAGTAAAAAATAACATGTAGGAACATTAAATACATTTAGAAACAATAATAATGATTTAAAATGTACAAAACATTCCATTCAATTTTAGTTCTCTATATTACACAGCATATTTTACACACTTTCACATAGTTCTTTTGTTTCTCCACTATGCTAAATATATATACTTCAAGGGTATGGTGATGAAAAAAGCCTCACATGGTGTTTTTTCCCCCCTTTTACTTGTTTTAAAGGCACAGAACATGTCTATCATATTTAATTAATCTGTACTGTTTTTAATTGTGTTTCTACTTTTGTAAAAAAAAAAAAAAACATTTTATACTGACATTGCATTGACAAGAACCACCTGGTTATACTTTTACAAATTATGTGCCTTATTGTGTATGAACTAAGCACACAATGGTGGTAGTGTTTCTTTGTCTTGTGCTTAGGGTTCTTGAGGAATGTTCAAGGTATGGTAGAGGTTGGTATATCGAATTTTATTTTCCCTTCCTCTCCTTTAGATGATGACAACTGTGACGACGGCTTCACCGTTATTCACTCAGGTCGACACGAGTTTCCCTTCAGCCTTGAACTGCCCCAGATGTGAGTAACTCTCCTGTCTGATTGTACACATACATAATGTGTCTACTGAAATGCTTACATTATTTTTTTCATGTCTCTTTCCAGGCCTTTGGCTACATCCTTTGAAGGCAAACATGGCAGTGTACGGTACTGGGTGAAGGCAGAGCTCCACAGACCGTGGCTCCTGCCCATGAAAGCCAAGAAGGAGTTCACTGTCTTCGAGCACATTGACATCAACACTCCACTGTTACTGGTGAGAGAAATGCATTTGAAACCTAATGACTTGATGACTTGATATTGAAGTTGGTATGATTTAGAGGTTAATATATTGTCCTTTTTTCGTTCATAGTCTCCTCAGGCTGGCACAAAGGACAAAACGCTTTGCTGCTGGTTCTGCACCTCAGGGCCTATTTCACTAAGTGCCAAAATTGAGAGGAAGGGCTACACTCCAGGTGAGATAACAAACCTGTCTGCTTGCTCATACACAGTAAGCTTGGATGACATTGTTTAAGATGTATATCTCTATCAAAATGATTATTTTCTTGACTTGTTTGTCAGATAGAGTGAACATGTTTGATTTTCATTGCAGGCGAGTCCATCCAGATCTTTGCCGAGATTGAAAACTGCTCTTCCCGTGTGGTCGTGCCAAAGGCAGCCATCTACCAAACTCAGACCTTCTTTGCCAAAGGCAAGGTCAAGGAGATCAAACAGCTTGTTGCTAACCTCCGTGGAGATCCTCTACCATCTGGCAGGACTGAGACTTGGGACAGCAAGATGTTGAAGATTCCACCCATTTCTCCTTCCATTCTGGACTGCAGCATCATCCGAGTGGAATATTCGCTCATGGTGAGTTCAAGGCTTTGTTTGATTCAACAAGACCAATTGGTCACAGACATCTGGTAAAGGGCTAACCTCAGTGCTTTTCCACAGGTGTACGTGGACATTCCTCGGGCTGTGAACCTGACCCTGAACCTACCCCTGGTGATCGGCACAATCCCACTCCACTCCTTTGGCAGTCGTACCTCTTCTGTCAGCAGCCAGTGCAGTATGGCCATGAGTTGGTTGGGGTTGCCCGAGAGGCCTGAAGGTACAGCACAACACAATCTGACATCCAAACCCTTTAGATCATGGTTACTCAAACCTACTCCTAAGTTCCACATTCCTGCAGAGGAAATTTGCAAGTAAACCCAAATACCTTGATTGGCAAGATAAGGTGTGTTTGATTGGAGTTGTAACTAAACTCAGAAGGAAGGTCGATCTTTAGGATTACGAATGAGTAACTCTCCTTAAGATGCCCAAGATACTTTCATAAATCCTCGAACAAATGGAAGGAAGGCATCATCATCATCTCCAAAAGTGTGGTTTATAAGTCTCTTTTTGGTCTAATGTGGGCCTTGTCCTCTCCTCTTCTAGCTCCACCAAGCTACACTGAAGTCGTCACAGATGAACAGCGACATAATTTAGAGGTCCCAACTGCAAGGGATGAGATCGAAGGACCACTTTATGCCTACATTCATGAGTTCCGTTACCAGCCTCCACCCCTGTATTCCGAGGTATTTTGCACTTGCAGTTCCATCAAAGCCATCTTGTAGTTTGTTCCTTGGGATTTGCATCTGAAAGTTTGTAGTCTGAAACAAACTACTTAAGTTTTTTCACTCTCTCTTCATAGATTGACCCCCATCCTGAAGAGGTGTGCTCCCCATTGGACAGGAGACCAGATACCTGTCCATCCCGCTGAAGTAGTGACCACACCTGACCAGTGCTGTCAGGGATCTCTAATCTCTACAACCTTATCCCCTCAACAGGGGTTTGTTCTTCCTCCATGTGGAGGCACGAGCGGCCGTTTATCTTGCCGATGCAGATGGAATCCCAGTCCTAGGATTGTCCACTTGGTCGAATCCAGCTCAGTGGCCCATGCTGAAGATCTCAAGCAATTCTCCCCTTCCATCTCTGGTGAAAAGAGCACAGACAAGATTTGTAGGAGTAAAACTGTGCTCTTGACATTGAGATGGACTAAACACAAAGTCACTGAATGCTAGAATGCTGTGGCCAAAAGTCTTGAAACTTGTTCCTCGTTTTGGATGTTATTCTTCACTAAATTCAATAATACAGAAACAACGTGATGTTTAGGGACGAGACAACCACCTTTAAACAAACAAGTAACTCCCAACAACCAATGCAAATCCAACAACCACTCCAACAGAAAAAAGGCAGACTTTTATAGACTTTCTTTTTGTTGATTGCTGTTTGACACTTAAGTGTTTTTACCACATCAGATTTCTTTAGATTTTTTTTAAACGTTCTGAGAACATTCAGAAACCATAGATATGGACATTATAAGAACTGCTGCAAAGCGTTATTGGTGGGATTCATGCCATGTTGCCTTTATGCTAAAATTGTCGAACTGCACTGCGAGAGCATCGGATAGCACATGGTACTAATTAAAGTGGCGGAACAAAATAGACCACTCACGACGAGCGAAGAGAACACTCATCGAGATGCAAGACGATTGACATTCCTGAATCAATCCTCCCACTGTCTGTTACAAAATAGGTGGAAAACTGCACTCCAGAACTCTTCGTTGAGCTTTTATTTGTTGAACAACTGAGAGCTAATTAAGAGACATTCTTTTTTTAATATTCATTTAATGACAACTGTGGCTTGTTGGCATAGGCCTGTCGTTTAATGTCGATTAGCACTTTTCATTGCATTCAAAGTGCATACCGAAGCTTTTTTCATTTGTGCGAAACATATGCCAGAAAGTTTACAAATGTGATTTTGGTATGTTTGTTTACATGGATGCTATTGTTAACAGACAAACTGTTGTGCGTTTGTACTGATAAAACAATCTTTGTGGCCTTGGCACGAAAAGCATTAATCTTTTTTTTTTTTTTTTTTTTTAACTGTTTATGGCTGAATTTGTGCAGTGTGCTTACATTTACAGCACGTAGCGAAAAAGGGAATATGTAATGTTTTTGAATTGTATGCATTCTTACTTTAAGTGTTTGTGCTTAAATTCAGTGTGGGTTGTGATGAATATTGTTCAGTGTTTAAGAGCTCCCTGTTTTTCTTGTCTCATATTTTGAAAGCAAAAATGTTCTTAAACATGCACTTCCAGGTAATGAATTTTGAATATAATGTTCAATGCTAACAAAATATATTAGAAGTAAAGTTGCTCTTCGGTCAAGCAGGTCCATAGCTTGGCTAATTAAAGCTTCCATTTTTCCATTTCAGGGTCTGATGCGTATGAATTATGAAATTGTTATAAAAGTCAAAAGGTGCAATATTCTCTGTTACACAAGTGTGTTTCCACAGTTTTGTATTTTTAGCTTGTTGCTAACTTTTGTACAATGATTTTTTAGGTTGTCTGTATTGTCACAGTAAAAAAATTACCGTTGTTTGTTTTTCTCCTAAATCTGTTGAATAAATGTCATTTTCTACAAAAAGGGAAAGTTCAGTTGTTCTTTTGGTACTCAAACACCAACATACTATATATATGCTAAGGAACAATACACATTTGACAGACATGATGTTCGAGCTGTCAACATGTTTCATTGAGTTTATTCTACACATTAATACTTATGTTCTTGCATGTTCATACAAAATACATCCAAACAATCACTTTGACTGAAAGCGGAAATTAGGTTGTATATCATCACCCTGAGCATTGACAAATGCCCATGTTGAAAGACAAAAAATGAGACAGTGTTGTACATCATACATCAGGTTTTTCCCATCATACATCAGGTTTTTCCCCAGGTTAATAATATGTGACTGGATTAAATGTAAAGCAACATGAAACGCAGACAGACAGATGGCTGTTACGTACCTAAGGCTGTGATCTGACGGGATCTTTAACCGATTCATCTTGTTGACAGTTTCATTGTGTAACTTTTAACCGCCAGCGTTTGCATTATCAAGAGCCATCCCCAGGTTGCATTTAATTAGTTCCTTAAACAAAATAGTTTCAACTATGTTTGAAGTTGTGTCCTTGTGGTCAGTGTCAGTGCTTTGATATGTTGAGTGTAAAGTGTGTGGAGATCCAGGTTCAAGTCTGGCTTGGGTCAGGAAATTAAGGTGAGAAGGGAACAGGATGGCCACTGTTTCCTTTTCTTAATTTCCTGTTCTCAACAACTATGTCTGTTTTTAAAAAATGGTAAAAAGCCCAAAAATACAATATGCAGTATATTAAAAATAGATATAGTTTCAACTCAGAAGTACAACTATATAAATTCTACATTATCAGATGTCAGCACAGAGTAGTTTGGCTGCACAACTGCTCTAACTTCCTTTCAGAGGAAATATTGTTTCCTTTACTCGTTGCATTCCAGTCGAAAGGACCAGAAGTAGACCAAACACAAGGAGTTCGTTGTCTCTGCACACACACTTGTTTTCCTAGGCCTAGCCCTCAGAAAAAAAGAAGAAAAAAAAAAAATATATATATTTTCCAATCCTCTTCCCAGCTCTGTGGCTGGCTCAATCGGAGCAGATGCTTGCTCCCAAGTGCTGCATGTGGGCCACTAACCTAATTTCTCTTGGCTAGCCAGGGATAAAACTGCATCTCTTCAGCACATTAGATCTCACAGCAATAAACTGAGTGTAAAATGTGTCTTCAAGTGTACAGCTTGAAATTGACATCAAATTAAACTGATTAAACACTAGGATTATGTAGGATTTAAACAAATAGATTTTATGCTTTTAAATGTACATATAGGGCAGACTGGGGCTAGTTGTTACATTTTGTACTCCAGTAAAAACATTGCTCAGGGTAGGTTTATCTTTTAATTAAATATCTGTATAGGCACATTCCTTAAAGTCATGGCTCCAAAAAAGCTATACAGCTTATTAAACAATAGCAATAGCATGTTGTCATACTACTGTATATGAGGTAAGTTGACACAATGTGAGGCTGACTTTACACAGCCTATTATAGGCCTTCCAGCTAAATTTAAGTAATAAAACAAATATGAAACAAAACAACAAATCATTAAACAGACAAAAATATAAAAGGTAACATAATAATAATAATAATAATAATAAACTTTGTTTTGGCAGAAATAGTATAAATTGTATACATCTATAACATACGAAACATATGTGACAACTTGCCCCTATCAGACATTTATAAAATAAATAAATTAATAAATAAAGGAACACAGTTGAACCTTTCCATTAAAAACTTACATATTATATATCTGCCTTAATGTATTGCAGTGTTATGAAGTTTTTATGTGTTTACTTGTTGACCCAAAATTTTACAAAAATATGATGATTTTAGATTGGAGACAAAATTCATGAAAATTATTATTTATTAAAAAACCTTTTAAACTAGGTGTTTGAAACCAACATACAAAACCAATGCTAGAGAAAACAAGCATTTGTGTAATTGGACTTTTGACTCAAAAACGTATCTTCTTATAGCCCTTGTGACAACTGCCCTGTGTAACAACTAGCACCGGTCTCCTCTATGATATAATGCAAACATGCTCACAAATGCACAAATACTTCTAACAGGCTAAAACCAGCACCCAGAATCTTTTCGTCAAAACATTGTTGAGGATCAAGAAGAACTGGGGCCTTTTCACAAGAAGCGTGATGTAACAGACAAATCATCACCCCGGGCTCTTTCACATTGCAAATAATTCAAAATAATTTAGTCTCTCTTGACATGTTTGTCAAGTATGTGCTGAACTTGAAGTGGCATCCGACAGCTTGTGTGTGCGGCCGGTAAGTGTTTACTCCTGTTCCTGATAGAAATGATCAGCTTTCATCATTCATGCGCTCTGTCAAGGATTCATCATTTCGTACTCGCCTTGTACTAAAGTCTTGAAAAGAGATCCTTAAACATACGTTAAAATCTAGACATGCAGACGATGAAAGAATGTTTGTTTTGTCTTGTTTTGATGCATTCTCTTTGGAGAAGGCATTTCTAGGTGTATGTTTGGTCTGGGATAGCCCACAACATGCTACAATACAATAGAAAAATACACTTGAGCATTGCAACATCACATGGATCTGGTATGAACTGTTCATAGCTGCTTCTTAATACTAGTCATAAATGGATATATCGACCAAGGTGATCAATCTACCGATATTTGTCGGTTTTGAGATTATCGCATCAGCCGATAACTGTGACCAACACAATAGATATCAAAACATATCAATAAGCAATAATTTAAGAATTGGTCATTAAAAAACCCATTTTGGTCGACCACTAATCTGCATATTGTCAATGACTGTAATGGTTACAACATTGGATATCATCAATGAGTGCGTTTACATGCATACCAGCCTAACTACCTAAAATCAGCTTGTTCCAAAAATGCAAGAAAGTGTCTCCGGTTACACATGTAACCTCGGTTCCCTGAGATGAAGGGAACGAGACATTGCTGTAAGCAGGGAGTCCTTCTTAGATGACCTTGTTGAAACCCTTATTCAATAACGCCAATCCTCTGATTGGCAATGGTGTCTGAGCCCCGCCCCTTCAGGCACGCAGTTAGCCTATATAAGTGGGCACTCAGTCACCATTTCTTCAGAATTTTCTGACTGAGGGACAAGAGTGAGTCACTTGTATTATGAAACTCTGAAGTTATGTGCTCCAATAGAGGGCCGGAGCTCATCACGCGCATATTGCACAAACGAGGACATTAGATCGGAAGTTGGGGGACTCGCAGAGCTTGTGCCAACACAAGATCCTCCTCTTATTCTTCCAGCTCAACCTCACTGCCCCGCCATGCCTCCTCATGTGTTTCAGGACTTAACACAGAAGAGGCTGGTGGAAGGGCATGAGAGGCTGGATCCTCCCTCAGAATGAGGTCGATCCTAGAGTGCAATGTCTGGAGAGTCATGCTCTCGCAGTGAGGGCAGTCTGTCTCCATGAGAGCTGCTTGTGTGTGGGCATGGCCCAGGCAGTGAACACAGCTCTCGTACTCATCAGGCGGCAGGATGTGCCATTCGCATAGGAAACACTTGCGGAACGACATCTTTACAAAGACGTGTATCATGCAAGCGGCTCTTTTGTTAATATTATATGTAAAAAGGATACAGTAACTCCAGCCGGAGCACTGTGGGAAGCAGGTAGGAGTTTTGCTGAAGTGCCGCATTGATCAACGACGAGTGTCTGAAGTGAACAGCCCGTTCACCGAGAACGTCTTCGACAGCGATGTGGAGAACTCTACATTGGAACACACAGGGGAGCGGAAAGCCTCTCGGTGCAGGCGCTGAGCACAGGTGACGAGTTGTCCTGCTCGCGTCTTGCTGAGAAGTACCGTCCGCTGTAAGTGTATATCGACGATGAAGCAGAAAGTGTTCGAAGACGAAGTTCGCAGTCTTGAAGAAAGAAAATTCTGAAGAAATGGTGACTGAGCACCCGCTTATATAGGCCAACTGCGCGCCTAAACGGGCGGGGCTTAGACACCATTGCCAATCAGAGGATTGGCGTGATTGAATAAGGGTTTCAACAAGGTCATCTAAGAAGGGCTCCCCATAGTGCTTACAGTAATATCGAGTGAACTGAATCGAAATCGAATTCTTCGCTTGTGACATCAAAATGTAAACAGGCATGCGCACAACACTTGTGCACACTGGATAAGCCAGTAAATATGTTTAACCTTACGCAGGGATTGCAGGTGGCCTAATGATAGCTATTGTTTACAATAACTGCAGGGAGCGAGATGAGACGGACCCACAAACTTCCACATACCATACCATAGTAGGATATTAGCCTTATAAAGTCAGTATAAAGCAAAAAACTAAAGATTTGACTGATGAGACATGTTGTTAATAAATAGATGGTTACAAAAATATATGGTTTGTCTATCATTTCCATGCGGCCTTTTGTATTTTTAGATGTTTATTGTCTACACATGATAGAACTGGATCAGCTGATGCTCGATACTCTATAAATAATCTGCTTACAGCCTTGATGAATGGAATCAGTAAAAGACACTGTTATAACAACCTGATTATGATTGGAAGGAAGAGTAGATAATGTGCCATTCTACCTTCATCATGCTAATGCTAATAGATACATGCAGCCAGAAACACATGACCTGGTCTTGGAAAATGTTTAATAAAACTTTTAAAGTTATCTTTGTGAAATTTGAAATAGAACATTATCAGACTTGTGGCTTTAGCGCCATTGTGTTGGATCTATCAGGTCAATGACATATTAAGTCATAAAAATATGTTATGGGAAAAATTGCTGATCACTTTAATTTGAGCTTTTTTCTCTTCTTTTTTTCATGACTTTTATTAATGCTGACTTTTGGGCAACAAACTTCCAAGTGTCAGCTTTCAAAAGAGACCACAATTATGCCAGAAATACAATGTAGCAATGAACTACACCCCTTGTATTTTGAATATGTCCTTTTTAGGTTACATGCAATGCGAAATCAGGATAAAAGGCAAAAATCTTCATGTGGCAATAATTTTTTGCTTAAAGGAATATTACAGGTTTAATACAAGTTAAGCTCAATCGACAGCATTTGTGGCATAATGTTGATTTCCAAAAAAATATTTTTTTTCGACTTGTCTCGCCTTAAAAAAGTGAAGTGACTGGAGCCAGATTTTTGAGGGTTTCTGTGAAGTGAAATGTGAATCTTATAATTTTATAAAAGTACTTATATTAATTCTTCTGTTAAAACGTGAGTATTTTTTGAGCTGTAAATTTGTTTAAATCATCGTTTTACGGTCGTTTAAGATTTTATGGCGTTTACGGCAAAGAAGTAGTAAAATTGGATATAATTTTACACAGAAAAGGTGAGTAAGTGATTTTATCACACTAAAATCATGTTAACACGCATATTGTTTACGTCTTGTGGCAGTAGGCCTACTTTGTTTTTTAACGTTTACAGATTGGCCCCATTCACGTCCATTATAAGTGCCTCACTGTAATCCAGATGTTTTCTTTTAAAAACCCCATATATGTTAAAAAACCATATAGATCGACCACTACTTAATACGTGAAAAACATAACGCTTTCAGTGGAGATGAAACTTAAAGGCAGAAGCATGAGAGGAAAAATATCTGTAGCAAATATAATGCAGCAAGATACACTTTTCTTACGCAACAAGTGCCGACACTAAAGTGCACACAAGACACTTCTTTCCACCTTACATAATGTCATGGATCTAAAAATGGAGTGGAGGCCACTTTTATAACTGTAACGTAAGGCCAGAATCAGAGAGACATGTTTCTAAGAGGGGAGCGTGCTTCGCGGGAAAGAGATTGTCAGTCTGTGAGTGTTCTGCCAGAGAGGTCAGTCCTGATACATGATACCTCATCTTTCAGCTGAGTCAATGTAACCAGTGGTCAGAGACGCATGCCCCACCCCACCTGCTTTCACAGACATGCTGTGATGCTGTTGGTGGAGGAGTGCCAAATATTCTCGACCTGATTGGCCGACACCTACACTAAGTGTTTAGAAGGATTCTGATGAAGTGTGTCTATCTAAAAATCGTTTTATAGCTTTTGTTCTGAACTGGTTTATCTTCATGAGCTCAAATTAATAGTGCACTTTAAAAGTGGTAGTATGAAATTACTACCTCAATTATTTATTTCTACTTGATTTAACCAATCAAAATTACTTTCATTGATGTGCCTAATTTGCCAGATTGATTTAGTCTGATTAATACAATTTTTGACATAAAACCAATGAATTTAGATGAAACAGAAGCCAACAATAATTCTTTGTTTTCAACAACTTTGACCTCAAATTCACCATGCAAATTAATCACGGTTGTGTATAATGCAGTGAAACTGTGGGTGGCCACTGTGCCTGCGATAAACAAGAACTGGTTTGGACTGGCCTACGATGGAGGCGGCCAGAGCGGCCACCTAATAGCTCTGCGTGCATGGTACGTCTCGACATACATACTTGGGAGTGTTGAAATATTTTATCAGGGCAGATTGAGCCGCAGGCTGTGAAAGGGAGTTCACACAGAGTGCGGGCCGCCCTCTCAATGTCTACAGCTCTCTTGCCTTACAGCTCCGGCCAGTTCAATCCAGCTGCCATTGACTTTTACAGGAGCTTATTTTAACCTGATCCTTCCTTCAGCCACCCAAAAATGCTCTTTTCCAATACAAAAAGTACTTATGTGGTACCTTGGTCTGTCTGTCTGCCTGTCTGTCTGTTTGTCTGTCTGTCTATCAGTCTATGTATCTATATATCGCTCTGTGTATCTATCTATCTATCTATCTATCTATCTGTATATCTGTCTATCTGTCTGTCTGTCTGTCTGTCTGTCTAGCAACCATTCAAAACACCTTTGCAACCTAATATCAAGGCCTACATCCCTTTAAACTTCATATCTTTCTTAAAACAGCCCACATATAAAGTAAAAAAGATCTATGTAACCTTAAAACATTTTGTCAAAACATCTTTGAATAATGCTCATGCTTATTTAGGTGCGATGATGAATTTATGATTTCAAAGTCAACCCAGCACTGTCAACGTACCACACGCATGTCCTGTCAAGCATCACATCCACCTTTGCGCACCAGGAGTTATAAAAAACACTAAATGAAACTTAGTGTTCCACTGATATTTGGATATTACTGCAATGTGATGTCAACTTTTCTGCTGTGTATTGCTACGTGTGTAGTTGCAGAGGCTCTACTAGTGGGTCAATGAGATATCAGATGTCTACCACACTGTTAAGTATTATCATTAGACTAAGTAAACACACAGAGGTTATAGTCCTCACAGCAAACATATGCCAAAGAGCTGCAGGCCTCAGATCCATTTTAGACTTTGCAAACTGCAATCACTCATGGCAGACAGCTGATGACAGCTTATGGTTTGGCTGCTCTTGGACACAGAAGATTAACTATTCCAAACCAGCACTCAAATGACTTTTATGTGTTTCTTATATGTGAACTAATAACCTATAGACATTATAAGGACATTAAAAGAACTGATTTCGGTGGGGGGCCTGGGTAGCTCAGCGAGTATTGACAGGCCTGGGTAGCTCAGCGAGTATTGACACTGACTACCACCCCTGGAGTCGCGAGTTCAAATCCAGGGTGTGCTGAGTGACTCCAGCCAGGTCTCTTAAGCAACCAAATTGGCCCAGTTGCGGTCTCAGAAGCGGAGGCAACTGAGTCTTGTCCTCGGCCACCCGGATTGAGGTGAGTAACTGAAATTCGCAGAGACACTACTGTCATCGGCCTCATCCAAGATGACGATGAGTCTACATACAGAAGGGAGGTTGAACAGCTGGCCGTCTGGTGCAGTCAAAACAACCTGGAGCTGAACATGCTCAAAACAGTGGAGATGATAGTGGATTTTAGGAGGAACACACCAAACATTGACCATGCTTACCATTATGAACAGCACTGTGGCAGCAGTGGAGTCATTCAGGTTCCTGGACACTACCATCTCACAGGACCTGAAGTGGGAGACCAACATAGACTCAATTTTGAAAAGGGCCCAGAGGTTATACTTCCTTCGCCAGCTGAGGAAGTTCAACCTGCCACAGGCGCTGCTGATACAGTTCTGCTCAGCAGTCATTGAGTCTGTCCTCTGCACTTCTGTAACTGTCTGGTTTGGTTCAGCTACCAAGTCAGACATCAGAAGACTTCAAAGGATAGTTTGTACTGCTGAGAGGATTATTGGCACTCCTCTACCCACCCTGCTGGAACTGTACACATCCAGAGTGACGAAAAGGGCTGGTAAAAACACTCTTGACCCCATTCACATAGCACACTCCTTTTTGAACTATTGCCCTCTGGCAGGCGCTACAGAGCACTGAGCACCAGAACAGCCAGGCACAGGAACAGTTTTTCCCCACAGGCCATCCACATCATGAACAGTTAAAACTGCCCCTAAATACTTTCCTTTTGTCAATACAACCATGTGCAATATTCAGTCCATTCAATCCTACTTATATCCATATTTCATGTATATTTTTTTAACATACCCTACCTATTCTTCAATATATTACATCATCTGCACATAACTGTATATCTGTATATGAAATATTCAACAACATTATTGCTCCATTGTAAATTTCTCTTTTTTTCTTTGTTATATATAATTTTTTTATTTTTATGTCACTATATGTATATATGTTTAAATGTATATGTTTATTCGTATGTATGTATATATGCTTTGCAATGGAAGCTTCTGTCACCACGACAAATTCCTTGTGTGTGTAAGCATACTTGCATCACTTTATTAGGAACACCTGTACACCTACTTATTCATGCAATTATCTAATCAGCCAATCGTGTGGCAGCAGTGCAGTGCATTTAATTATGCAGATACGGGTCAAGAGCTTCAGTTAATGTTCACATCAACCATCAGAATGAGGAAAAAATGTGATCTCAGTGATTTAAACCATGGCATGATTGTTGGTGTCAGACGGGCTGGTTTGAGTATTTCTGTAACTGCTGATCTGGGATTTTCATGCAAAACAGTCTCTAGAGTTTACTCAGAATGGTGCCAAAAACAAAAAAACATCCAGTGAGCAGCAGTTTTGCTGATGGAAACACCTTGTTGATGAGAGAGGTCAACAGAGAATGGCCAGACTGGTTCGAGCAGACAGAAAGGTTACAGTAACTCGGATAAACACTCTGTATAATTTTAGTGATCAGAATAGCATCCTTGAATGCACAACTCGTTGAATCTTGAGGCGGATGGGCTACAATAGCAGAAGACCACATCGGCACTTTATTAGGACCATAGTGTTCCTAATAAAGTGCTCTGTGAGTGTAAACTTTCAGTAATGTCTCATTTAAGTAATGTCTCATTTAAGGATACATTTTTGTCTTCTTCAAAGTCCTTTTTAGAAAAAATAGACACAAGTGAGACAGGGTCAGACGTGATGTTAATTTTTTGTCTGGCTCTATGAAGTTATTCAAAAATACTGTAAATCCAAAAATGAAATTAACAAAACAGTTACTTGAATACACCTCTACTATGATGCATTCATTAAAAAAAATAATTTTCATTATTCATTTAAAAGCTGAATTTGTTGAAAAATAAATGTTAGCATAGGCCTAAATAGTTTGGAATAATATTGTATTATTATATCTTTAAAAAAATAAGAAGTGAAACAATTTTGTTCTAACATTTTGTCCATCGAATTACCCGTTTGGCCAAATCAAATTATATGTGGTGTAACCAACATGCTAGTAGCTATTCACATGATAGTGTGTGAAGTGTTTTTTAAAAATCTGATATTTTGACATTTTTATGAAAAAGCACATTTTGTTCAGGTCAAATGTAGAAACCCAAAGGACCCTACTTTTGATTGTAGACTTTGGTATCTTGGCAAATCTAAGCACAGTTTGAGACATTGCTGAGATCTTTTCTGAAACTCTAGAGTAGACACATAAAAGATAACTGAGGTCTTTTTCTCAAAAGAAATCTTAGAAGTAGGACATTTAAGCAAAATGCATCTGGCTACAGGATAATTCACAGTAGTATATGTGTGTAAACTGCAGACCTTAAGTGGTTTAATTACTTCAAATGACGCAAAAATGCCAATAGACCGACCTGCTCAGTAAAAACCTAAATCAGATATGTAGAAAAGCCAGATATCAGAAGAGATATGTGAGACGAGTGCAGTTTTCTTTTCTGTATTGACGTATTTCCTATTCAAACAGGACGTTTCACATTTTACAAAGAGGAAGTGCACTGAGTATATGGAAGGGAACGGAAACCACAGGTTTGTGAAAGAACCCCTCCCCCATTTCAAATAATGAAATGCTCATTGAGTCCTTGTCTGGGTGGATTTTTTGGACCAGAGTGTTTTCACCTTAGCACCAACCTGTGACATGTTCCACCTGAGTATGAGCCATCTGAGTACATGACAAGGACGTCAATGCAGCATCGGCTAAATATATGAAGTCATAGTGCTTGCTCTTGGACCAGTGTGTTAAGTGAAGCATTCATCTTTGTTAAATAGCTGACATGTCAGCGGTGAGTGATAAAGATCGGCAGTGGATTCCATGAAAAGACAACAAACAAATAATAGCATCCATAGCAATACAAATTAAATCAAATCAAACCCCCAAACCTAAGTATTAAAATGTGACACGTAACTCACTCAGCACCATATGTGAATATTAATGATTTCTCAAATTTTGTGGCTTATCGAGGAGAGGTGTGCTATTACTTTTCTAAGTGGTCTGACTTGCAATAACTTTTGCCTGATTACTGATACTACAGGTGAGAAATTCCCATAGATTTACATTGAAGGAGGGACATGAGACATATCTACAGACCAGAATATCATAGAGTCTTTTGGGTGGGTTCTTTTTACTTACACCTAGCAACCACCTAGCAACCACCCAAAACACTATAAAAACTAGCTAGCAACACCCTAGCAGCCACCCAGAACGCCTAGGCAACTGCATAGCAATGCCCTGGTAACCACCCAGAACACCTTGGCAACTGATTAGCAACACACTGGCAACCACAGAACACCTTAGCAACTGCATAGCAATGCCATGCAATGATCTAGAACACCTTGGTTACTGCAAAGCAATCACCTGGCAACCACCCAGAACACCAAGTCAACTGCATAGCAATGTCCTGACTACCATTCAGAACACATTGGCAATCACAAAGAAACGCACTGCAATGACCTAAATCAGCTTGGCAAGCACATAGCAACAGCCTGCTTCGCAATGCGCAACGCTTAATTTAAATTCATTTAAACCAGTTCAGGAGACTCTGTGCTGTCATATGACAAAACAACATGGCACCAACCACAGCGGAGTTTGTCTTTGGGAGAATCGCCAACAAAACTACATCTGGAAAGAAACCTAATTACGTTTTTACATTCTGAGTCAAAAGATTAGAGTCTCTAGTTTCAACCGATATGCCATTTTTAAAATTTAAGTGATTTATCACGAAACTCCACACTGCTAAACACAATGTGCACTAATGTGTACTTCAGCACATTTTTTCCCTTAGAAATCCTATATTTACTGTGCATTATCACATTGAAAATCAATGGGTTCATCAATGGCTTTCAGAGGCTTTATATGGAGTTATGATGAAAATATGGTGCATTAAGGACCAGTGGCGAATTCTCAGGTCCAGCAAAGCCTTCTCTGCTGGCCTAGCATGCCAAATAAATAAATATTTTTCATCCTTTCATTCTCAGTCACCTTTTTACCTATGTATTAGGCTTTCCGCTCTTAATTAATCTACAAACAAATAGAGAAAAACGAAAAGTTTATCCAGTCAGAATTTATTCCTTGATGCTTACAAGCAAAGTGTGACAACTGTTTCACAAATCACATGCCCAAAGCAGTGCATGAGTTTGAGCTCCACCCCCTCAGGCCTTCAGTATTTCTTCAGAATCCCTCAACAGTGCAAATGAATGGGCAACTAAAGTCAGATTGTCAGATTCATCAGCCAATAAGATTGATTTATTTGTTCTTGGTGGGTGTGATCTTTAGGATGTGTCCCGGTCGATACTTAGCTGGCCTTGAGTGACGCAATCACGCTTTAAGTGATGTGCGTAATTTGAAAGCGAAGAGCGCGAGATCTTGCTGACGAGTCGGCTGTTACTGCCACATCACCACTGAGAAAGAGATCCTTATGGATTTAAAAACATAAGATGTTCTGCATGATCGTGCAATTGATGAATTAAACAGGAAAGGACGGCTGATTTTCACCTCAAGCAAATTGGTAAGTGCTTTTTGCATGTTATAGCAACATCAGGAGTTTTCTAAGTGAAAATTAGGCTGCTTGAGTATTCAGTATTGGATCAAGTTTTGAAAAGTAGTGCTACCTGACAAAACAAAATTTATTGCAAGCAACATTTAAATCGCAAATATTATTAGATAGATTTTTCCAGGTATTATAGACCTCCTTGGTAGAGTCATATGATAAATTATGATTTTTGAATGTCTGTTTGGGAGACGTTCATTTCCCAAACAGTCATGCTACAGTTCAAATTAGGCTTACTTGAGCATTAAGTGTCGTTCCAAGTTCTGGCTTTCGTGCGTGGACATGTTTTTAAAATGTCAATTGGTATTACTAGTTAGCTGCGACATAATGTATGATGCCCAAAGGCATAGGGTGTCTTATTCATTGTGAAACTGTGTTTTCTTAATGGCATGAATCACACTGAAGGCCAGACTTTAAATGCACGGCCCACCACTGTTAGGATTAGGAACTGTTCTGAGTCCAGTTGCAGATGATGTTTGGACCACTCAACATGTTTGGCAGACATGGGACAATGGTAATCAGTACATAGATTCAGAATTTATGATGTAGAATTTTATTTTAACATGGTTGGCAGTGATCGGATAATTCTGGCCATTACATTACAGAACTATTTATGCTAATTTCTGATGTAATGTCTGTAACGTCTCGAAAACATGAATAACCAACACTCCTGGAAACATAATAAAGAATTTGATAAAAATAAAAATCTGTCTTTCTATAGCTTGGTATTATTTAACATTTCACAACTTAGTCCCGCTGTCCACATATGTGGATATCAATTTTTAGTAAAACTATTTGCTCTAGTTTTTTTTTTTTTTTTTTTTTTTGCATGTTTATTAAGTGCTACTAGTTACAAATCAAAAAGGGAAATGGAAAAGGCACACAACAGTCACGCTTGGGTCTCAGGAGGTTAAGCTGATACTGAATGCATTTCAACAATTTGTTAGTTTTGTAATTCAGATACTAATTTAAAACTTTAAAGCTATAAATTTTAAAACCTTTAAGAGGTTATTCAAGAAAAACGGCATCTACCGAAGTAAACATGATGACTAAAGCTTTTACATTAGAGTCTTATAAAACAGACTTAAGAAATGGTAATAATATTACAGGTCCTTGGTTATGAAAGAGTATGTGATAGAGTAAAATAAATGTAAAAAATCTTCAGTTCTTGGAAGAAAGAGCTCGACCAATTCTTCTCGCTTAAACACATCAGCTGACTTTCCTTTTAATCTATTTTATACATATTGATATTTAATGTTATTATCAAATCTTTGATTTACTGCCGAAGCTCTGCCTTTGTAGAGCAGCCTTTTGAATAAACCAATGGATTAAAATAAAATGTGTAGTTTCTTAAAGGGATTGTTATTCCAAAACTAAAAATTCTGTCATTATTTAGTCATTTTTATGTAGTTCCAAACCCACATAACTTTCCTTTTTCTGTGGAACACAAAATTAGATGCTATGCCCGAACATTCCCGAACATTCTGTCTTTTGTGTTCCAAGTAAGAAAGAAGGAATACAAGTTTGTAACGACATGAGGGTGAGTAAATGGGGGAGAATTTAAATTTTTGGTTGAAATATCCATTTAAGGGCTACAATATAAGATTATTCTGTTTGCCTTTAAATCATAAAGGCAGTTAAAGGAACAAAAAAAAAAAAAGAAAAAAAAATGGAAAAAGCTGTTTTTGTAACATGGTAGCTTGTTTGTTGCTGTTCCAAGGTAGTCTACCGGCCCTAACAATTTTGACCAAGATGGTCTATCAGTTCCACTGGCTGGTAGTTCAGCTGATCAAGCATTTAGACCAATTAAAGCTAGTTTTAGTTTCAATTGGTCTTTACTTTTCAGACAGGGAAGATATTGAATCAAAATAAAGAGTAAAAAGAGTCACTGTTTTTGCAGGGAGGAGCGTATCTTAACCCTAGTCAGAATAAAACATGAGCATCAGGCAAGATTATTTCCAGGCCAATGAAGCATACAGCCTGATGCTCTCTTATCTTAAAACAGGAAATGACATGGGTAAGCAGCACAAGTTAAAAGAACAAATCTTTGATATGATTCTGGCCTATAGTTTCTTATAGTTTTTACAGAGCGTGAGACATCATTTGAAAAATATCAAAGCTTAGCACAAGCAACCTCATTCACATGCTAGTGTTGCATGCAAACAGAGCTACCAGTGACGCACTTCACCGAGACAATGATTTTCACACAGCACAAATAGGGGAAGTACTCTCCCATGAAAATGCTGCACTGGCCCTGTTGTTGGCATGCAAAACAAATTAAATACTGAAGAAACTTTTTAAACTTAGTCACGTTCAGATTGTATTTCATTAGTACAATTCCTTTACACTAAAAAAATCCCCTTGTGATTACCTAAAAGTACTGGAACAAGTTGAGTGTTAATCAGAGCTCCAGACAGCAAGAACACAGTTTCAAACAAATCAATACAACAGTGTAGTTACAGATTCCCACCCAAGGGTAAAATCATGTCAACATTATGTGGTAAAAGAGCATAGGCTATTTCTCCTTTGACGGCCATTCAAAAGTAACCGTTTATTTGGATAATATTATACAATATTATAATATTAAGATTATAATATTATATTATATTATGTTTTCTGAAATTTCATATCAACAGTTTATTTAAATTTGATCATTAAAGTGGTGTTTAAATAAATGAATGAATTAAAACTTTAATAAAATGAACATTTTGCATCATTTTTATCAAATGAAGTGCTTTTACAGATTTTTACAATTGCTAACATCCTTTTGTCCAATCTGTAGTCACATTTTCAAAACTCTAAGCTCAATTAGCACAACATCCGTTTGTTGTGGACTATACCAGTAACACATTTCTTGTTGTTTTCACAGAATATGCAGTCAATTAACACGTTTCTAAAATGCTTCAATTTTCTTTACATACAAGCTTACCCAATACCAAAATCATGGATCTTTCTTGTCTTATTTACAAATGCTTGCACACAGCATGCCAGAAAATAAGACCTAATGTTCCAAACCTTAAATATAGTATAAAGCCTCTACTTCTGCAACAACATCAGCTCAAAAGCTATATTGAAACAACTGATAAACATTTTTTAGCTTTTATTTTGAAGTCTTTCTGTGTTGCTATGATGGTAGGTTCTCAATCCGGAAAAGCCGGTCGCTACATGACTAAAAGTGACTATTACAGTAAACCACAAAAGGCTGCTATTTATTTAAATAAATATGGAGTCTGTATGTGCCTCACACTACAAAGTGAATTTGCACTCTGCCTGCTGTCATCTGTTACAGAGCGCACAATGCTCATGATGGTGTTTTCCGTGTCTGAGTCAATGATCTCTAAAAGGTATTAGTACTTTGTGTGTTTATGCCAGCAAAACACCCACTCCACACATTCACAAGCACTCACATTTTAAGTGCGCAGCACATGCAAACTATATATTTATCTCATTAAATCACAGTTTTTGCTGTTAAATAATCTCACTAACATGATTTTAATTACACAGAAAAAACAGTGTGTTGCATTTGCACATGGACTCTTCAAAGGCATGAAAGTTACGAATTATGTATCAGTTTTGTTGGTTTTGTTTTGATGGTTTCACTTGATTCTTGTGTACATCTAAAGGACTTTTTGGATGTGATTTTTGTTCTAAATGTCACTTGAAATATAATTATTAAAATAGGACATCTATCATATCCAGGGAGGCCTATCCATTAGTATTCCAATTCATCTCATCTGCAGTTGCTTAGCTGGCGCATGCAGCCCCAGAAGTATGCAACTTTGATGTTGCAGAAAAAATAAAAACTTTCAAGCCGTACGTAAACCCTAAAAGTCTTTTGTCCGAAAGAGGAGTCATAACATCTTAAAGTTTTCTTTAAAAAAAAATAAAAATCCACTGTTATTTTTCTGATGGTCAAAGTCTGATAACAGATTTCTTACATGTCGGATATTTCGCAATCAAGATGTTGTTCTGCACTGAATCATGAAGCCACAGGCAGCTGGTGTTTGTGGATTTAAAGTCAGAGCGTGCTTCTGCCTGATGATAATCTTCTAATCTCTGATTGAATTTACCTCTCTGTGTGCATTAAACAGTGTTGGGGAGTAACAGAATACATGTAACGGGATTACGTATTTAAAATACAAAATATAAGTAACTGTATTACTTATTCCACTACAGTTACAATTTAAATAATTGGTAATTAGAATACAGTTACATTCAAAAAGTATTTTGATTACTGAAGAGATTACGCAATGCTATTTCTAGCCATTTTACATTCACGTTACCAGGCACGATCATATTTTTTATCCAAAAAATTCACGTTGGATCATAATTTCTTTTTTTATAGTAAGACCTTTGATATTAGGGCAAAAATCACATTCTTGATAATATTTTTTTTTTATGTTTTCATGTAAAAATATCTAAAAATCCTTAAAGATCAATTTGATTTATCAGAGAATTTGGTTTTTCAGAGAATGTATTTTTAACATGTGTATTTTGTGTTACTGTACTGGCAGAGTTTTTATAGTCAAAACAAGTGAAAAAATCGACCAGTGCTGAAGAATTCTACATTTTACAGCATGTATTCTGTAATCTGTAGTGGAATACATTTCAAAAGTAATCCTCCCAACCCTGGCGTCAAACAACCATACCACCAGAGGTGAGTATTAACGCACTACATTTACTCTGTTACATTTACTCAAGTAACTTTTTGGAAAAAATTTACTTTTATGAGTATGTTTTATGGTGGGTACCTTTTACTCTTACTCAAGTAATATCTGATGAAAATTTTTTACTTTAACTTCACTACAATGGGTAGCGTTCCTGTCATTACATTACTGGTTTTAATTTAATAAGTGTTAATAAATGCGTAATTTATTGAGACATTTGAATGGGACTCTTACGACAGTGGAACTTCACAGCTGCACGCTGTCACTCGAGTCGTGTTCAACACTACAGCAGCAAGCGTAAAAAAACAAATATTTCTTCACTCCACACAATGCCTTCATTTTACACCGAGACAAGAATATATTTCAAGATAAAAGTTGCAGCTCCAATTTAAGAAAACATGGTGAGGTAAGTTTTAGAGATTGTGATAATGTGGGCTTGTCTGTATCATGGTGACGCTCATTCATTTTCAGCGTGAATCTGTAACTATGGGCTTTAAGTTTGCATTTTTATATCAGCGCTGCAACATATCAGTGTCTACTCTACAGTGCAGATGTTTTGCCCTGCCTATCGCGATTGTGAGCATTTCTGCATGTGCAAGGTTGCCGTGTGAACAGCGTTTGACAGATGCGGGCGGCTTTGTCTTATGGAAAACAAGCTTCCAAACATAGAGAAAAGGTGCAATTTACCCATAGTGTACAGAACTAATTATCTAAATTATTTCAACACTGACAATGCTGGACAATCACAACTAAATTCAGGCAGGACGTAAAAAGCTGTGAAATAACGTCAGAAGGCATGAATAAAACATGATCTTGCTTCAGTGTATAATTAAACATTATATATAACTTGGGACTGTGTAACACTGTTCACGTTTTTCACTGTAATAATAATTAGAAAAAGGTTTCCAAACTTCTCTTCTAATTGACAGATTCGTCCAAATCTGAGAAGCATCCTTAGAGTGATAGTTCAGCCTTTAATCAATGTTATATCATCATTTCCCCACCCTCATGTTCTTCCAACCCCGTGAAATATTCTGTAATTGTACTTTTACTTGAGTAAAGTTTTGGCTACTCTACCCACCTCTGTGTACCACAGATGTAATTCTCAAATCTGCTGTTGTCCTTTAACTGCATCTGTGACCTACATTGTGATGCAAAAACCTGCATAAGATGTTCATGTTCAACAGCTCTACACGATGGAATTATTGCAGATGATAAAGCTACCATAAGCTATATTAGCCGTATCTATCAGGTAGGGGCATTTTCAGCCTGATCTCATGAAAATGATGTTACTGTGGTGACATTTTTTTGCAAAATATTACAGTATGTGGTTCCTAACATGTATTGTGGCAGTTACAAGGTGAAATGTCCACTGAGTGGCGCTATAAGCGAGTTACATTTTCTCCTAAACAGATGAGGTTTTTAAGGTTAATGCTCTATCAAGTTTTAAATAAGCAAAACCTACCTCCCTACCCTAAAGCTTAAACCTAAACCTTACCAAAAAGGCCTGGGTATTCTTTGATTTTCCGTGTTCCGGATCGCGCCTGGTCAACCGTGTTGCCTTTCAAACTATACTCTTTTGACCGCGAGCAAATTCGAACACGTTAGACGCATAAGCTTTCTGACTGCGTTGTAATACTCTTTTATTACAGTCAATGACTGCCGCATGCACTGACTATGGGTATAGACGCGGACTGTCCTTGGTTGAGAAAATCTGGGCCGCATGTGGACAGTCCATGCAGACTGGGCTGATGACGACATTTGCGTCACACATACTGTGCGCGTTCCGATCAGCAATGCAAGTAGCGGCAGAAAAAAATGTGAGATGAAAAGTGCGATTGCTGAAGCATTTACATCCTTTTGTGGTGCTTCAAATGACTCTTTCAGCTCGCGTGTTGACTCGTTTGCTCTTCTGGACTCATATCTTGGGCCTTTGCATTGCAAGTGCCGTTTTACTCCTCGTGATTTGTGTGAAAGTCAAAAAAAGGAATAGTAACGTGATTTTATGAGAAAAAAAACCCCCGCTTACAGCATCTTTAAAGTCAACATGAAATGTCATTTACAACCCATTTCCACAATGTGAAATGATATTCAACAAGAAAAACCATTAACCATATGAAGTTATTTGTATGACATCTGGCTGGAGGGAAAGGTTTGAAAAATAAGAAACCTTGGTGACATCAGCTGAAAAAGAAAGTTGTTGCAGAGGCGGAGCCAGGTTTGATTAAAGATTATAAAGACAAAAACATCAATTCCTTTGACCTGGAACGTGTTTTAAGAAAGTAAATATGGTCAATTTTGAATTTAAATGTTTTACATTTATTTAAATGATTTTGAACTGGTGACTCTAAATTGCCCCGTAGGTGTGAGTGAGAGTCCCCCAGCCACTGGGGGTTGCGTCAGGAAGGGCATCTGGCGTAAAACCTGTGCCAAGTCAAATATGCGGATCACGGATGGTCCGTTATGGCGACCCCTAACATGAGCAGCCGAAAGATGATGAAGAAGAAATGTATTTTAATTATTTAACAGGGAAAGAAAACTGTCTAGTGCATTAATTTGACTGTTTTCTGAGCTTTGACCCAGCAGTAAGCACATATTTAAATGTGTTGAACTTTGGCGATCTTGTGGTGGATGCAGGTTCGTTTCCAATGTGTCGTTTTCCATTGATTTCTTGTCCCCCTTCTATGGTCTCTATCCAATAAAAGCAACAAAAGCCTATAAAATAAATCAAACAAAAAATCTTTAATGCACTCATCTATATATACCCAATGCCCTGATGAAACAGCTGCTGACAGTGCTGATCTCAGCATTGTTACATACAAAACAAACACACAGCAACAGAAAGTGAAAGTGTTTTTGTTCCTCTCACACCAGGAGAAATCAAGAGAACATCTTGTACCGCTGTCAAACGGCGCGCAGGTGTTACGTGCTCCCAGGCATGCAGGATGGGGGAGGGTTTCGTTTAACATTTGTGTGACTCAACTACAAAGCAGAACAGGTTCATTTGAGGGCAGAACCAGCTCAAACCAAACCTTAGCTAAATGCAGCTGAACCTCTTTCTCACATCACCTAGAATCTGTATATATTCCACACATGGTAAGATCTTATTTGTCTTCAGGGAGAATTTGTCAGAGTTATAAAACTGATGTTCCTGCATTCATGCCAAGAGATGTTTGCTTGAATATGGCATGCTGTTTTAGTCCAAACACATTAGTATCAGTGTACTTTTTTATTTTATTTTATTAAATGATCATATTTGCCACCTGGAATTGATTTTTGGGGTCATTTTTTACTTTTAAGAGGACTTTTTTTTTCTCATAGTCACATAAAAAGAGCATGTCTTCTTTTATGTCAAACAGTTCAAATGAATCAATCAACTGAAATTAATTAATCTGGACAATTATGGCTGTAATTATACAATTAAAAACACTTAAAGTGTTAACCTGCAATTGTTACCTCAAGGAAATATTTATACCTGATCTAACCAATAAATATGACTTTTGTTGGTGTAACCTAATTTAAAAAGTTTATTTAGTCAGATTACATGGCATTTTTGGCTTGAATAAAACCAGTTCATTTAGATGTTACCACATAAAGCATTCTTTAGGTTACCTGACAAAACAGGCTTAGAATCAAATACTAAAATTATTTAATATTTTTCATGAAAAACCACTTCATATTAGCTATTCATTTGACAACACTCACCTTTAAGATCTTAACACTCACCTTAAGTGAATACGGATATCTGACAGCTACAGGTCATTACATTGTCTGCAGAGGCACTAAATCTGTACCAAACCAATAGGTTTAATAGAATATAATGAAATATACTGTATCAACTGTTTGACAACAGATTATAAATACAGAGGAATTAACTATACAGGGAGATTTTGCATCCGCATTTTAAATATCTGAGGCATTTTTGTCCCGAGCCCATGTTAATATCTGACCCTGTTCAGTATTGATAGTATATATTTTATAACATTAATTAGCTCTTTCAAAATCGCATGCATAAAACTCTAGCCTGATGTTCACTGTTCTGAGGTCAGGTTCCTTTCTCTTATGACCTTTCCGACTTCTGCCAGTTACTGACCGCCTGGTCAAATGTTCAGTGGTTTTCATGGGTTGTAGGTCTGTTATGTGGTCACAGGGAAAAACAACGCTAAATGCAAATGATATAATGCAACTAACCATATTAGGGTATCAAAATGAATCTTAAGTAAAGCTTGTCAACATTTGAAAGTGAGGAGAAACTGCTTCCCATATTTCCCAATCAAACTCTGTGGAGAAAACCTTGCTCATTTTCATTTTGTTGTGTTGTCTGGTTTTATAATGGTCTAATTTTTGATAGTTATTAGCAATTTACATTTAAGTACTGTACACACTGTACACACTCATTGGGTGCAAATACAGAGTCAGCTGAACCTTATAAATCCATGTGTTTACCGTGTTTAACTTTACATCACACCATTCTGTGCAGCATATTACATATAGAAGATGGGTCAAACAGGCTCAAAATAGCTGCACTGTTTTTCTTGGCTTTGTGCAAGTTTGGCAGGAACCCAAGGAATCCTGCGGCTTCATGATTTGGAATTGTGTACACACAACATCTGCCTTTGCTTCTTTCTCAGTGAGAGAAAACAAGTGAGAAGCCACATGAGTGCATGAGGTCTTCAACCTTACGGCACAAGAAAAACATCTCCACATGATTATCAAGTGCCCCTCTGATCTTTAAAAAAATATGGCTACTCAAAGAGCTTATATGCAACCACACATGAAGCTTGTTTCTCAAAAATATTTTTTTTGTACATTTATCCATTATAAAAGTATTTAAAACATAGCTACAAGACAACTGTCCTGTGTGGACAGTCACCTACACAGCTGCATCACACGTTGTCATCTTCAGCCAATGCGAATGCAGCAACAATAAGGGGGCGTGTCTAAAACATCACGCCAATACTGAGGTGAAAGAACAAGTAACAGGCGGATATTGGGCGGATTAGTTAAGAGAAAGGAAAGCACCTATTGTGCAAATGCATGTTTTCCCATCAAATTACTCTTTAACCACAGGTATATGATGAGTCAATAGGTATTCGGTTAAACTAATTATGCTACCCATTAAAATTATGTATTGCATGTGTTTCATGTATTTTTAATCATAATATATATTCTGTCTCATGATATATATTCCAAGAAGTAAGAGAAGTATTTCCAAACAAAAACTGCATGTAATTCCTGATTTTGCTTAATTTCTATTTAAAGCATTGAAGTAGAAAAATTTTGAGGCAGGGACAAAATATGTTTGACTTTTATTTCAAAGTAGGCCCTACTTGACAACAATTAATTTGTACAAACAAACAAACAACAAAAAAGTTTGACTCATTTCAGTGTGCATGGGTGTTGACAAACTAAACAACTAATTACCAATGAATCATGGTAAATTCTAAATAATAATTACTAGCCTTGTTTCAGTAATGAATATGTATACAGTTCAGAAACAACATCATTCATAACAGATTCAAATAAACTGGTGATAGTCTGAAAACATTTATATAAGTAGAAATAGAGAGAAATGTAAAAGGTGTTTAATGGAGAAAAATACTTTTAATGGTTATAATGTGACAATTAAACCATAATAATAATAATAATAATAATAATATATATAAGAACTATATCAGATGTTACTATATATATAATATAATAATAATATAAGTGTGTGTGTGTGTGTGTGTGTGTGCAATAGATTCTTTTTTTATTTGTAACATCTGATATAGTTCTTAATATTCTATTATAGTCCTAGTTTTATATATGTACACTGGCGACCAAAAGGAATAAAGTTTGGAATAATGTACAGATTTTTGCTGTTTCGGAAGGAAATTGGTACTTAAATTCACCAAAGTGGCATTCAACTCATCACAAAGTATAGTCAGGACATTACTGATGTAAAAAACAGCACCATCACTATTTGAAAAAAGTTTGATCAAATCAAGACAGGCCCCATTTCCAGCAGCCATCACTCCAACACCTTATCCTTGAGTAATCATGCTAAACTGATAATTTGGTACTAGAAAATCACTTGCCATATATCAAACACAGCTGAAAGCTATTTGGTTCATTGAATGAAGCTTAACAATGTGTTTATGTTTGTTTTTTTGTGCCACAGTATGCAGTAGACTGGCATGTCTTCAGGTCAATATTAGATCAAAAATGGCAAAAAAGAAACAGCTTTCTCTAGAAACTCGTCAGCCAATCATTGTTTTGAGGAATGAAGGCTATATAATGCTTGAAATTGCCAAAAAACTGAAGATTTCATCAAAGGTGTACACTACAGTCTTCAAAGACAAAGGACAACTGACTCTAACAAGGACAGAAAGAGATGTGGAAGGCCAGATGTACAACTAAACAAGAGGATAAGTACATCAGAGTCTCTAGTTTGAGAAATAGACGCCTCACATGTCCTCAGCTGACAGCTTCATTGAATTCTACCCACTCAACACCAGTTTCATGTACAACAGTAAAGAGAAGACTCAGGGGTGCAGGCCTTATGGGAAGAACTGCAAAGAAAAAGCCACTTTTGAAACAGAAAAACTAAAAGAAAAGGTTAGAGTGGGCAAAGAAACACAGACATTGGACAACAGATAATTGGGAAAGAGTGTTATGGATCTTAACCTCATTGAGCATTTGTGGGATCAGCTAGACTGTAAGGTACATGAGAAGTGCCCAACAAGACAGCCACATCTATGGCAGGTGTTACAGGAAGCGTGAGGTGAAATGTCACCTGAGTATCTGGACAAACTGACAGCTAGAATGTCAAGGATCTGCAAAGCTGTCATTGCTGCACATGGAGGATTTTTTGATGAGAACTCTTTGAAGTAGTTTAAGAAGTTCTGAACATTTTTTTCAAATTTTAATAGTAATTTTTCATGTTATTAATGTCCTGACTATACATTGTGATCAGTTAAATGTCACTTTGGAGAATAAAAATACCAATTTCTATACAACAAAATCTGTACATTATTCCAAACTTTTGGCCGCCAGTGTGTGTGTGTGTGTGTGTGTGTGTGTGTGTGTGTGTGTGTGTGTATATACATACTAACAGAATTTAAGTAAAATTACTCAAAATGTCTAAGACATTGTGTCAAGGGATGCACACTGGAACAACATTTCTCCTCTGCCTCCCAAACTTGACCGAAGCACATGACACGAGTGAGCGCCATTTCTGAAAGACGCTATATAATGCAGAGAGCATCTGCAAAATTAAGGTAAGCTCTTTAAATTATCACATCATTTACTGACGGTATTGTTTGCTAGTCTTAATTAGTGTTCTATTTCCCACACGTTGTTGAATGCACATCATCTTGTGGGACGTTTTTAGTTGGATGTTATAGAAACTTATGTTGCAAACATGTTTTTACTGCATATGTTATTCAAAGCAACTGATATTCTGCTTAAACTGGTTATTGGCCGCTTCATATGTGTGAAGTCAGCTGTCTGGTTTCCTATAATTTTCCTCTTGAATTCAAACTGAAACGGCTATTTCCACAGTACACTCCAAACGAGGTTGACGTGACGTATTACTATCCGTCAAACGCTTCGTCTGAGCTTTCTCTGATGTGTTGGCATCCTAAGTAATCTGCTTTATTACGAAATTTATGCTTTTACTACAGTGATCATTGCTCAACAATGGTATTTCAAGTAAAACGGTAATCTCAATATTTAACATGATTTTACTGCAGTCAGGGGCGTAGATTCCAGAGGCGATGGGGGAGAGGTAACCCCCCCAATAATCAAAACAAGCAAGTAAAGGCCCCCCCAGTATTTATAACATGATCAATGGAAACATGCAAATTCTTCAGACTGTAAACCACATTCTTTTTTCTAAAGGGTTGTACGTCTTTTTTTATTCATAAACCCTGGTAATTATTTGTATTAACACACACATAGGCAGACTTTGTCTCATATGGGAGCATTAATAGTGGGAAAATCTGCCTGTACATGTCAGCGCCTCCTCCGTCAGTGCCTGGTGTTGCGCTCAGTCCATAATGGAGTAGACAACTGTCAGGTAAGTTAAACTTAAACATCTATATTGTATTCTAAATCGTAACGTTTGGTATTGTTAGTTAGATGGTAATGATAATGAACGTTAATCTTGGCACTTTTCCCTCTGTCTCTGCCTCCCACAACTCCCAACGGTGAGACGAACTTTACCTCATGTACAAGCCCAAACGCCCGGCACAGCTGTTTGAGGGAAGCTGCATTTAAGCAGAGCAAAATCTCACATAATTCCAGTGGAAAACATCAAGATAAGTACAAACAGTAATAAGACTATAATTGAAGCAAAATGTTTGTAGAGAAATAAGAAAAACGTGGATGTTTTTGAAATTATGCAATATAATTTTACTTTGGTCTTGTTCACATTGCCCCAAAATCTCCTTTTTTGTGTGGCCATTCACATAATGCGTTCTTGTGCCTAAAACAGCAAGACGAAGCACATCAGAATAGTGAATGCAAGGGTCTGGAGACGCATTCTTGTGTTCCGTTTGTGTTATTTTTTAAGCGTTGGTCTATTGCATCCATCTTTGGTCTATTGCATCCATCTTTGTTCATTGTGTCACGCGTCTTGCTTCTTTTTCTCGCGCCTTGTGTGTTCGGTTTTTAAAACGGTGTGTCAAGTTGAAAGCAGTTCAACTTTTAAAAATGCATCTTGAGACCTGTGCGTTGAATATTCCGTTGTTCCGTTTTGCTGTTTTGAGCAAAAGAACACATTTTGTGACTGGCCACACAGTTAAAGGTGATTTAGGGAAGTATTGGGTGTGATGAATTTGTTCAGGACTTTACCATCAAGACTAACCAAATATTATTTTCTTTCAGTGTTCACTTGATCCTGGTAGCCCTACACTGACTGCTGATGACGACTACTTTAGTAACTCTATTCTATATTAATGTTTTTGTATTATTATTATTATTAATAATAAATGATATACTTAATAATAATAAAAAACAAAGTAATAATGCATGACATAATTACAGCTAGTTACTGTACAATTTATATTTTTACAGTAATATACAGTACCTCCTCCTATTTATTTTTTCTTCTTCTGAGTCCGAGATTGGTACATCAGACATCCTATTCATGATGCCTACATCCCGCCCTTACTTGAATTTGATCGTAGCTAAAGGGATTGGGGCCCCTCTAGGGGGTTTTCAGAAATGTCATTTTTGCCTGCTAAGCATTGTCAATCATTGGTTTCAAGTGTTGTTGCAGTGAGCTACTGTAATTGCCCCCCTCCCAGCTTGGGGCCCATTGCAATTGCCTGGCTTGCCTGTCCCGTAGGTACGCCTCTGTGTGTGTATGTATATGTGTGTGTGTGTATATATATATATATACGGTATATATTCACAAAATATATAAGTTGATATGAATTTAAATTTAAGGGTAAGAGGTAATAAATTGTCAATTCTTTTAAATTGTCAAATGTTGTTGAGAATTTGTATAAATGAATTGATCAAATTAAAGTATTTGACATAAATGGATAATACACAGTTTGTTTTATATGGTTTGGAAAAAAAGCCCTCATAAAGGTAGAAAATGCCCCTGAAAATCAAATCCAGGGGGGAAAATATGGCTCCTTATTGTACAAAATTATTTTGAGACTGTATATATTCTCTATATTTATATATTAAAAAAATTCTCCCATCTTTCTTTTTGTAGATGTACTACTAGTCTAGCATTTGTGCTATTCTGGTTTACTCTTGAAAGATTGTGGTACTGCCTTTTTTGTATTCTTTATGATAAATTACTTCAGCCTTTTCTCATTTGCAAATCACTTTGAATAAAAGTGTCAATTAACAATAACATGTTAATTTAAATATAATTGATCATTTCAATCTGTTTAATTCCAATAGTAACACTTTAATGTACATCTATACAATAAATCAACTCCACTCATTCTAACATAATTTAGATTAAAAAGGAATTTTCTCAATTACTTATTCAGTAACACAGTATCACATAGTATAATTACCTCTTAAAATAGTAACTATGAAACCTCTGAAGGCTGTCTTCCTTAAATTAACCACACAGATGACAATAATATATATATATATATATATATATATATATATATATATATATATATATATATATATATATATATATATATATATAAACACTCCCACCCCCAAAGAACTCTTTAGTGTTGAAACCAGCACCCAGTTACCGGTCTGAACTAGATAGGTCCAGCCTCAGCAGCATCATCGTAGTTCCTCATCTCCTTTTGTTCAGTACCAGCCAGTCAAAGCCAGTGTACCTCCCCCACAACACACTAACCTCGCACAACAATAACACACAATAAAACAGGATTAAGCAAAGCAAACCATGGCAGGAAATTGTGTTTGAAATGTTTTTAAGAGATAATAATTCATTATTAATTATGTTTTTAAATGTTTATAGATATTATATATAGGTATTTTATTAAATTAACAATGCAACAACCATATAGAAAAACACACAAAAAAGTCCTGATGGTTCAGGCATTGGAGGGTACTTGCATCTACAGCACTTAAGACCACAGCACCATGACTGTCACAAGTAGGCTAATGAAATGAATGGATTGTCATGTGACCAGTATTGTCCAATAAGAAAGAGCTGCTACATGGGATAGACAGGCTTTGGTTGTAGAAGGCTCATAACCAAGGATTTGTCAGCGAGGGTGGACCACCATTAGAGTCATGAAGTCATGACTTTCTCTAGTACTTTCTGAACCTTCTAACCTGAGTTGACTTGCAATAGCACCAAAACATGTTAACACTGTACGGTACACAGGGTGGTGAAACACAAAATAGGGTTGGTGATGCCAAATAAATCCTAGAAACAACACCATGAAGGAATGCTGTACTTTGCATGCACACTTAAAAACACAAACACATTCCATTTTAATGATGAAATCACGGGCAAGTTGGTTTTGCATGGCTTATTTGCACAGGATCGAGTACAAGCAACGGAACTGTGAATAGTTGACATTAGAAGGGAGGTAATTAAAACCCCATGCATATCGCAAGAGTAACCTGGTCTGGGACTAAGTCTGTTGGGGTGTGGTTTGATGACCTTAAGGCCTTTTGAGCTAAAACTCACAAAATCCTCTTGACAACAGATACTGGGGCCCTGGGCTCATCAGATGGGAAGTGGTTAACAGGGAGCCACCCATGTAACTTCCGCTAAATGTGCTATAAAACGCTTTGATGCCACTGTTGACTATGCAGTGATAAAGAGACTATAGGAAATAGAAAATAACACACATACTGCTGTGAACTTGATAAAACCATGTGTGTGCTTTTTTTGAGTCCTCAAAAGTTTCCTGAACTTTCTTATCGCGGTTAAAGACGACTGTTTACACGGTGTTGGGCGACCTCTATTGGTGGTTAACTGTAATTTGGACTGTAAATGGAACAGTAAGTATTTCCTTCAGTGTGAACTGATTAATTGAACAGTTTGCTGAAAAATATTATTCATGATAAAAAATATAAACAATAGTAAGAATAGCAGAAAAAAGCAATAAAAAAGCAACAACAAAAAAATTAAAAATAAAAATAAATAAAACACAACAACAGAAAAAGTGGAACAGTCCTGTTATGGCTTCTCACATGATTTCAATACTTTAAGTAGTGGTTTAAATACATTTAAATTTAGCTAAAATATTTTAGCTGTTCATTAATTGTGATATTCTAGTGGTAGATATTTTTTTACTGTGATTCATCCATTTGTTATTTTATATGATATTATGTAGTATAGCATATAGTATATAAAACTAGTTGGTTTAATATTAAATGTGTGCCCAACATTTTTTCAACAACTTCACAAGTTATTTATTTTTGTTTTATTATATAGTCACAGTAATAACATCACTAACACTGCCAGGTAATTTTTTTATTTTGTATTTTTTATTTATATATTGCAATTCCTTTATGACCTTACATGTTTTCAGTTTTGTCTAAAAGTTTAATTAATATATGGTTTGATGTCATTTACAAAATGTGATGTTTGGTTTATAAAGAGCCCACATTTTCTAGTGTATATGGTATTTGCACAATATAATTAAAATGCCAACTGTACAATATATACTTCTTTAAATGTCAAAATATCATCTTTAAAATATCACATCAAATACTAATACTATACATATCAAATATACAAAATCTTATCACACAATATAAGTGTTATACAATATATCTCTTATCTCTCAATATAAGTTCTGTTGAATATATAGGCTATTAATAATAAAAAATATCTAAAAATAATAGTAAGAATAGCAGAAAAAAACAACAGCAAAAAAAACAACAAAAAAAAACAAACAACAACAGCCCTGTTATGGCATTCTCACATCATTTCAATAGAGTTTTAGTATTGGTTTTAGTACATTTAAATTAACTTAAGTATTTTAGCAATTCAGTCAGTTATATTATAGTGATAGAAATTTTTATTGATTAATCCTTTGGTTACAATGCATCCGGAAAGTATTCACAGCGCTTCACTTTTTCCACATTTTGTTATGTTACAGCCTTATTCCAAAAAGGATTAAAATCATTATTTTCCTCAAAATTCTACAAACAATACCCCATAATGACAACGTGAAAGAAGTTTGTTTGAAATCTTTGCAAATGTATTAAAAAAAAAAAAAAAAAATCACATGTACATAAGTATTCACAGCCTTTGCCATGACACTCAAAATTGAGCTCAGGTGCATCCTGTTTCCACTGATCATCCTTGAGATGTTTCTACAACTTGACTGGAGTCCACCTGTGGTAAATTCAGTTGATTGGACATGATTTGGAAAGGCACACACCTGTCTATATAAGGTCCCACAGTTAACAGTGCATGTCAGAGCACAAACCAAGCCATGAAGTCCAAGGAATTGTTTGTAGACCGCCGAGACAGGATTGTATCGAGGCACAGATCTGGGGAAGGGTACAGAAAATTTCTGCAGCATTGAAGGTCCCAATGAGCATTGTGGCCTCCATCATCCGTAAATGGAAGAAGTTTGGAACCACCAGGACTCTTCCTAGAGCTGGCCGCCTGGCCAGACTGAGCAATCGGGGGAGAAGGGCCTTAGTCAGGGAGGTGACCAAGAACCCAATGGTCACTCTGACAGAGCTCTAGCATTTCTCTGTGGAGAGAGGAGAACCTTCCAGAAGAACAACCATCTCTGCAGCACTCCACCAATCAGGCCTGTATGGTAGAGTGGCCAGACGGAAGCCACTCTTCAGTAAAAGGCACATGACAGCCCGCCTGGAGTTTGCCAAAAGGCACCTAAAGGACTCTCAGACCATGAGAAACAAAGATTGACCTCTTTAGCCTGAATGGCAAGCATTCCTCATGTCTGGAGGAAACCAGGCACCGCTCATCACCTGGCCAATACCATCCCTACAGTGAAGCATGGTGGTGGCAGCATCATGCTGTGGGGATGTTTTTCAGCGGCAGGAACTGGGAGACTAGTCAGGATCGAGGGAAAGATGAATGCAGCAATGTACAGAGACATCCTTGATGAAAACCTGCTCCAGAGCGCTCTGGACCTCAGACTGGGGCAAAGGTTCATCTTCCAACAGGACAATGACCCTAAGCACACAGCCAAGATAACAAAGGAGTGGCTACGGGACAACTCTGTGAATGTCCTTGAGTGGCCCAGCCAGAGCCCAGACTTGAACCCGATTGAACATCTCTGGAGAGATCTGAAAATGGCTGTGCACCGACGCTCCCCATCCAACCTGATGGAGTTTGAGAGGTCCTGCAAAGAAGAATGGGAGAAACTGCCCAAAAATAGGTGTGCCAAGCTTGTAGCATCATACTCAAAAAGACTTGAGGCTGTAATTGGTGCCAAAGGTGCTTTAACAAAGTATTGAGCAAAGGCTGTGAATACTTATGTACATGTGTGTGGTGTGTGGGTTTTTTTTTTTTTTTTGTTTTTTTTTTTAAATACATTTGCAAAGATTTCAAACAAACTTCTTTCACGTTGTCATTATGGGGTATTGTTTGTAGAATTTTGAGGAAAATAATGAATTTAATACATTTTGGAATAAGGCTGTAACATAACAAAATGTGGAAAAAGTGAAGCGCTGTGAATACTTTCCGGATTCACTGTATATATTATAAATCATATTATTCACTATATAAAACTAGTTGTTTTTACTATTTAATGTGTGCCCAACATTTTTTTTCAACAACTTATTTGTCACAAGATCATGGAAAAGAGCAATTTGTATATAGTCACAGTAAGAACATCACTAACATTGCCAGAGAAAATAATTTTAAATATATTTGCAATTTCTTTATGGAAGCCTTCAAGGTCTATAAGGAACATGTGGACAGTTGGGGATAAGCGTGCACATTTCTGATGTATATAAAATCAACACCCTTATCTATCTTATTTCCATAAAATTAAAAGATGTATTTCAATTTTAAATAATAATTAAGATTTACTGTAAATATATAATTTGCCAGTTCGATCAAGAATTTATTTTTTTTTAACAAAATTTCAGTAAAAAAATAAATGTTTCAAAGTTTATTTCTCAGTATTGCATATAATCCCATCAATGTCAGTGTACTTAGCAATCAAAGACTTGACAGGGCAGATGTTATGTAAAATTCTTCACAGCAGATATGAATGCATCGCCATCTCTGCGCATGTACTTCTGTACAATACTGTAATTTTGCTTAGGCGCCGCCTGTTCACAGCGAAGATCACCAATCAAAAGACAGCATAGACAGCTCTTGTCCCTAACAACCAATCATAAGTAACCTTCTCTGGACACGTGCACCTCCGCAGCCAATCGAAAGCGTCTTTTGGACAATCAACTAGCAACGCGCTAAGCTTGGTGTCCGTGTCCTTTATTAGCAGCACTTTAGAAGCCTAATATCTCTAATCCTGTTGGACGGATTTGGGTTTCAGTATCAGTGAATTTACTGCCTTCATACTGCAAAAAATGAGCGTGTCTCTCAGGTAAAGATGAGATGTTTAGTTACTGTCGCTGATTGTTTATTAAGTGACTTGCTGTGTGTTTAGCATACTAGCCGGTGTATGTGATACTGTTCAGTTATAATGATAATAAAAATAAACATCATTTAATGAGCACCATTAATTCTAGAGTGAAGCTCAAATTGTTTTACGAACAAGAGCTAAATCCTACACTCTCTGATATATATATATATATATATATCAGAGAGTATATATATTTTCATTTGATTGCGACCTGTTGTATACAAATCACTGATTCACGCGTAGTGTGCTGCCTATCTAGATAGCATTATTGACTATAATGAACGATGTCCAAAAATGCTGTCTAGGTAGGCAGCTCGAAAGGTTGTGACAGGCAGCTAATAGCTTTATCTGGGTGAATGGCTGATCTGAACTAATGTAATGTTTTTCAATAGAAACATAAAGGAATAGTTCACCCAAAAATGAAAATTCTGTCATCATTTTCTCATCTTCATGTTGTTCCAAACCCGTACACATTTTTTTTTTAGTCAGAATGTTTGGGACTAACAGCATCAGTCACTATTCACTTCCATTGAATGGAATAAACTGACCGAGGCTGTCAGTCCCTTCATGTACCATGAAGGAACCATCATACATATTTAGGATAACTTGAGAATAAATTATATATATTATTTATTTATTTATTTATTTGTTGGGTGAACAACGCAAAATCTTTATATCAGTGAACAAGACTAAATCTGATGTTTAAATGTTCCTTTAAATCCTTTTTAATTTCCACATATGTGCCATCAGAACTGACCTAACTGCTGATAAGAGTAAAAGGAAGAAAAGGAGAGAACTTACCGAGGAGCAGAAGGATGAAATCAAGGAGGCATTTGAACTCTTTGATACAGACAAGGACAAAGAAATAGATTATCATGAGTTAAAGGTAAAGATATGGATTCCTAAAACAACACAGCGAATGAGTAATGAATGTTCATTCATCTACAGGTGCAATCTCTGTTGAATAAGTGGATTAGTAACTAAACTTGGCAGATAAACCTGTGAGAATAAGACTTTTCCCATATCAAATTCAGTCATAACTCTTGATGAAAGTATTCATTTATGTTTTAAGGATATTATTTGTTGTTGCTGGTATTGTTAATAATGGTTGGATTACAATAACATCGTGTTCTGACTTGCTATGGGCAAGATATTGTTTTTATTTATTTATGTTCCATCGATATTAAAAATTATCTTCCAGGTGGCGATGAGAGCACTTGGATTTGAGGTGAAGAAAGTAGATGTGTTGAAGATCTTAAAAGACTATGACAGAGAAGGAACTGGGAAAATAACATTTGAAGATTTCAAAGAAGTGGGTAAGTTGTTTTTGTTTATTAAAGGGATAATTCACCCAGAAAATGAAAATTCTCTCATCATTTACTCGCTTTCCTGCCATCCCAGATGTGTATGACTTTCTTTCTTCTGGTGAACACAAATGAAGATTTTTAGAAGAATATTTCAGCTCTGTATGTCCATTAATTGCAAATTAATTGGATCCAAATCTTTGAAGCTGCAAAAAGCACATAAAGGCACCATAAAAGTAATCCATACGACTCCAGTGGTTTAATCCATGTCTTCTGAAGCACTTTGGGTGAGTAACAGATCAATATTTGACTCCTTTTTTACTATAAATTTCCACTGCCACTTTTAGAATGTGAACGAATGTGAAAAGTGAATGTGAAATTGGAGACTTATAGTAAAAATATTTATCTGTTTCTCACCCACACATATCATATAACTTCTGAAGACATGGATTAAACCACTGGAGTCGTTTGATTACATTTATGTGCTTTTTGGAGCTTGAAAGGTCTAGGCACCATTTACTTGCATTGTATGGACCAACAGAGCTGAAATATTTTTCTAAAAATCTTTTTTTTGTGTTCTACAGAAGAAAGAAAGTCATACACATCTGGGATGGCATGAGGATGAGTAAATGATGAGAATTTAAATTTTTGGGTGAACTATCCCTTGACCTAAAACTTAGCGTGCTTGACATGAAGGGAAACATGTGTTTTATATTTAAACAACTTTAGTACTGTAAACTTGATGTCCAATATAAAATATGAGTCCTGAAACCAAACCACTGTTGTTTTAGGTCTCAAATTTTTCAGATGGGGGAATATCTCTCATTAATAGTCTCAGAAAGCCAAAAAAATGGCTTTCTGAAAAAGTGCTGAATTGTTTTTTCTCTTTTCTCTCAAGTGATGGACATGATATTAGATAGAGACCCAAAAGAGGAAATCCTGAAGGCCTTTAAACTGTTTGACGATGATGAAACGGGAAAGATCAGCCTGAGGAACCTGCGGCGAGTGGCCAGAGAACTTGGCGAAGACATGAGCGATGAAGACCTGCGCGCCATGATCGATGAATTTGACACGGATGGGGACGGCGAGAGTAAGTTGCTTTTTTTTTTTTTTTTTTTTTTTTTTATCAAGGGAGAGAAGAAAAGTTCTATTTTTTATTGCCTCTGATGAATGGAAGTAATTACTGTGCTTTTCCCAGTTGGCCCTAAGTGCTTTTCTCAATTAAGAAACAGCAAATTAATGTATTGCAGCCAACAAAAATGGGAGCAGTGAAAATGAGTGCTGTTGTCGAAAGATGTGATATGTAATTTAATCGGCAATATATTAATTGTCTGTGTGGTGAATAAGTAGGTTAAAAGCAAAGCGAATTTAACTGATCACAATTGTTCTTGTGTTGTCTTTTAGTTAATCAAGAGGAGTTTGTCTCTATCATGACCGGCGACTCGTGAGCTGCTGTGTTTTTTGGAAATCGATCACTAAAGATTTCGCAGCACATTTAGGCTGTGAAGAATCAATCGTTCAGTTTGAAGACTGATCTTATTCATGAACAGTAAACTCCATTTCAAATTATTGAACGGTAGGCCTGGTTGGTGCTAAAAGTCTGGACAGAAGCTTGAAGGGAACTGTACGTGATCAACAAACAAAATTTCGGGTCATGAATCGGTTGGTTAGATTTTCATTGGGATACTTTGTATTTTATGATCGGAAACTTCTTATTACTTTTATTAATGATTTGTGTTGTAGTTGTTCATCTTGCATTTGAAATAACATTCCAAAGTACTATTTATTGAAAATCCTTAGTGAAAAATTGAATTTTCTTTTGTCTCTTTGGATAAAAAGTGCTAAAAAAAAAAAAGTGCTGCAAGTCTGGTGGTTTAGTAAATGATTTTATGGCTGTATGGACTAGAGGTTGACCGATATATCGGTTTTACCGATTCATTGCTGTCGATAGTTGCTTTTTGGAACTGTCGGTTATCTGCAAAGTCGACGCTGATAGTGGCGTTATTTTTTTATTTTTATTATTATTCCTCCGTGTTCCTCTGTGGCCAAAGCCCTTAATTTGTTGAATATATGCTACTAGAAGCTTAATTTGGTGAACATTTACATAAAGAGCATTGCAACAAAAAGCCATGACTTTGTCTTCATCACTGTTTGTGGACTAATTAATGATTATTATTGCGAAATTTTATAAAAAAAAGACACGTATGACAATTGACAAGCGATCGCTGATGATCTACTGTATATTATTAATGCTCATACAGTATTTAATAGTATTTATTTACTTTTTAAAGTAATTCCATTGTTAGACAGTACATTAAAGATGGCTGTAAGAGTGCATGTTTTGTTTACCTTGTGTGTTTGTTTGAGCTGGAAGCACACACATATCAAAATAAGAGTCCCCGGTCCATTTCAGGCTTGTTTATAATTAAAAGTCCCACTTTATGCACCGAATCTTTATAAATTTCTGGTTATTATTGGGCTTTTGGTTGCACAACAAACACGCATCAGGAATTTTTGTTTAAGATTCAGTAAATCAGTTTTAAAAACTATTGTCCGATTAATCGGTTATTGACCTTTTTCACTACCTTAGTTAACAGTATCGGCAAAATCCACTATCGGTCAACCTCTAGTATTGACAAACTATTGTGAAATGTAGTGGCACATTATTTTGTGGCTTCTGAGATTCAAAGGGTGTTTTTTTTTTTTTTTTTCTCAATGTTGTCCAATAGAGGGAGACATTAATCATAGAAAATCAGGGCTGCTGTTGAATTTTCTGGGTTTTCAAAACAACAGTTGTAGGATATGTTATTTGAGTCAGAGGAAAAAGAGAGATTCCTATTCAGAAGATGCAGAACTTTTACATCTATAACATTAAAGAGTGAAAAAGATGCATGCTCCATCAGAAGCCATACAAGCAAACAAAGTGAAATATGAAATACAAAGCAAAATAGTTTCAAAATTCTCTTATGTTCTTCCAAGCCCATATGACTTTGTTTCTTCCATGAAACAAATAGAGATGTTAGTCAGAATGTCAGTATCAGACACCATTCACTTTCATTGTATGTGTATAAAAGGAATGAAAGTGAATGGTGACTGAGGCTAACATTCTGCCAAACATCTCCTTTTGTGTTCCATGGAAGAAAGTCATACTGGTTTGAAACACCATGAGGGTGAGTTAATGATTTTCGGGTGAACTGTTCCTTTTAATTACACTTAAACTTTGTGTGTGAAGGAAACATCTTTCAAGCAACCACTTGTTTTATTCAAAAAGGTTTTGTTTCTTTGTATCGAAAAGCGAAAGCCTGCCAATATGTGATTGATTATGTTGTCAATACACCGTGACGCAGAGATGACAGGAACGCTTTAAATGTGTTGAGCATTGCCTCTTATAACACTGTCCAAAATGAAACATGATTGCAGCTTTAAATCCAGACACATCCTTAATGCTGTGTGGATAATTTGGCGAGTGTGTGTCTAAGAAGCTGTTGTTGCATTGCAAGAGGTAAGAACAATCACCTATACATCACTGTTGCCGTGCTGATGTACGACAACAGTTGTCAAGGACATGGGTCAGAGGACCACAGGTGGAAATGAAGCCATGTTTTCTAAATGCTACGTCTTAACGGATCGGGTCAAAAGTTTGACAAAATTTGGTAAATGACAGTTGAAATGGATGTAATGGGTACAATACTTATCAGACTTACAATATTATCTAGATACTGTAAAAGAATGAACCTCTTTTAATTAACATAACTTGATGTCTTTGCATTGTGTATCTAATGAGGACTTATAATTAAGAATTTCTAATAAGGAAGGAAGACGTAGGATTTTTCACAAGATCAGAAATTAAAATTAACTGTGACCTCAAAGTGCTTCATTATTTTAGTTATTTAAACAATCGAGTCACTTTAGGCATTTAAGTTGAATGAAAATTCTGTCATCATTTATTCACCCTCATGTCATTCCAGACCTCTGACTTCTGTGGAAACTAGGTGCATTATGGTCGGTTGCACGACATGCAACAACCAATGGCATTTGGTGTCATTGACGTTGTCAAACATGCTGTGATTTGCCTTCACACATTAAGTCTGCATAAGCATTTTGAGATATTTGGTGGAGGGCAAGATTTTCACTGAAATTTCGGTCCGTTTCTCACAAAGTTTTGTAATGATTAGAATCTTTGAATATTGCACAAAAGTTATATTCTACTTTAAGGATACTTTTATGGAGCTTTTTTGTCTCCTTTGACTTTGATTACAAAATACAATGAGTCAAAAAGTAATTTATATTAGACTTAAAATACATTAAATATGTGAAATACAGTTGATAAATGTTGATGCAATTTGTTAAAGGGATAGTTCACCCAAAAATGAAAATTCTCTCAGCATTTACCCACCCTCATGCCGTCCCAGATGTATATGACTTTCTTTCTTCTGCAGAACACAAATGAAGATTTGTTGAAGAATATCTCAGCTCTGTAAGTCCATACAATGCAAGTTAATGATGGCCAGAACTTTGAAGATCCAAAAAGCAGAGTAAATCTAATCCATAAGACTCCAGTGATTAAATGTATGTCTTCAGAAGCAATATGATAGGTGTGGGTGAGAAACAGATCAATATATAAGTCCATTTTTACTGTAAATCTCCACTTTCACTTTCAGATTGGAAAGTGAAAGTAGAGATTTAGAGTAAAAAAAGGACTTAAATATTGATCTGTTTCTCACCCACACTTATCATCAGCTGTCACCTTTTGAAGATTTAACCTTTGCATTTAACCACTGTAGTTGTATGGATTATGTTTATGCTGCTTTTATCTGCATTTTGGACCTCAGATTTCTGGCCACCATTCACTTGCATTGTGAGGACCTACAGAGCTGAAATATTCTTCTAAATATCTTCATTTGTGTTCAGCTAAGGAAAGAGAGCCATACACATCTGGGATGGCATGAGGGTGAGTAAATAATGAGCGAATTTTAATTTTTGGGTGAACTATTACTGTAAGGACACTTGTCCTGGTACTTGCAATCATACAACACAGAAAAGGAAAAAAAAACATTGTGAGTCTGAACTTGAGATATTATGAGACACACGTTTATAAATAGAAAGCACAACAATAACACGTTTAGGGCTGTAAGCATTTGATGTTGAAATTTGGTTAAATGTCGTAATATGATACACTGAAAAACGCTGGCTCGCTTTAGATGAGGGAAACCGGGGTTAAAGGTCATCCTGTCATTAATGTCAGGCTGTAGTGGCGGTAATCACTTCCTCCTGCTGTCAAAGAGTCTCCTGAGACGTGATCTTCCATCAGATTAATGTTTCGATTTAGAAGCCAACCAAAAACCTCAGACTGACATCAAAGTTCTCTTCTGACAAAACTACCGGTTGATTCTAGAGTAGCTGCGATCGCAAAGCATCATCTGAAACATGACACGAGGCTCTCATATGATTAAGATCAGATGGATTAGTTTGTTTTGGTAATTATATGGAGAAGCCATTCAATAAAGCAGTCGATAGTACTGCCTGGGCATTCTCCCTCTAATTTTGGCTTTGAGCGTCCTGTAACGACTGTAATTTGGAGCATATTTAACTTTGGTGTATCTCAAGTAGAAGCCACACGATCATGGGCTACTCGTACAAATTTCAAAACTTTCTTAGACATTTCCCCCCACACATGGTAATTTAAACTTGGAGGGAACTGTTTGTTAAAAAGACTGGCATATCCATCCATTTCAAGTTTATTTATAGTGTATACGACCCAATTACTATTGCTCAAACACAAACTCATATGAAGGTTTTGAAGTGTTCTGTAAGGACGCCACATATTTCTACAGTGAATAAAAATGCATTCTTGTGGCAGCATGCTGGCTTGTCTTCTGTCCGTCTTTTTCCAGAGTTAGGCATTGTCCAAGAACAATTTCTTGTGATTTGCTGAGTCAGTAAATCCAGGTTTTCAATGACCTCAGGGTAGAAGTGTCTTCAGTGCTATACTACCAGTCAAAAGTTTGGACATACTTGATTGATTTTATGTTTCTCATGATTCTTAAAAACATTTTGAACTAATGATAAACAAAATATAATTTGTGCCTTTTATATGTATTTCTTGGGTAGTGAAGGATAAGCAGCTAAAAAGTGCTGATGTTGGAACTCGACTACTTAGCTAAAATACATTACATCTGGTTCATTCTTCACTCTGGAAATGGAAGGCCAAGGCTGAGTTCGGAATGACATACTACCATATTGATTTCTGATGGATTCTATCATACGACTCACTATTTCTGCTGCACCATACAACTCTTACTATTTCTGATGTATACTACCATACTATTATTGTTTTTAATGTATACTACCCTTACTATTTCTAATGTATACTATTCTTACTATTTCTGCTGCACCATGCTATTTTTATTTATGATGTATACTAACATATGACTCTTACTATTTCTAATGTATACTACCATACTACTTTTTCTAATGTATACTACTCTTACTATATCTGCTGCACTATACTATTACTATTTCTGATGTATTCTGCCATACGACTCTTACTATTTCTATTTACTCCCCTTTTTCTCCCCAATTCCCAATATGCTCTAAGTCCTCGTGGTGGTTTAGTGACTTGCCTCAATCCAGGTGGCGGCGGACGAATCTCAGTTGCCTCCGCGTCTGAGACGTCAATCCGCGCATCTTATCATGTGGCTTGTTGAGCGTGTTACCGTGGAGACATAGTGCATATGGAGGCTTCACGCTATTCTCCACGGCATCCACGCACAACTCGCCACGCGCCCCACCAAGAGCGAGAACCACACATTATAGCGACCACGAGGAGGTTACTCCATGTGACTCTACCCTCCCTAGCAACCGGGCCAATTTGGTTGCTTAGGAGACCTGGCTGGAGTCACTCAGCACGCCCTGGATTTGAACTCGTGACTCCAGAGGTGGTAGTCAGCGTCAATACTCACTGAGCTACCCAGGCCCCCGACTCTTACTATTTCTGATATAAACTACCATACGACTCTTACTGTTTCTGCTGCACCATACTGTTATAATTTCTGATGTATACTGCAATACTACTTATTATTTCTGATGTATACTACCATACCACTCTTACTATTTCTAATGTATACTACCCTTATTATATCTGCTGCACCATACTACTCTTACTATTTCTGATGTAAACTACCATATGACTATTACTGTTTCTAATGTATACTACCATACTTCTCTTTCTAGTTCTGCTGCACCATACTATTATTTCTGATGTATACTACCGTACTACTCTTACTACTGCTGCACCATACTATTCTTATTTCTGATGTATACTACCATACTACTCTTAGTACTTCTGCTGCACAATACTACTCTTATTATTTATGATGTATACTACAGTACCACTCTCACCATTTCTGCTGCACCATACTAGTCTTATTATTTATGATGTATACTACAGTACCACTCTTACCATTTCTGCTGCACCATACTAGTCTTATTATTTATGATTAATACTACCATACTACTATTACTATTTCTGCTGCACCATGCTACTCTTACTATTTCTTCAGTACCATACTATTACTTTTTCTGCTGCACCATACTATTACCGTACTTCTCTTACTATTTCTGCCTTATAATTCCATACAACTCTTACTATTTCTGGCATTTACTACCATACTAATCTTACTATTTCTGATGTATACCAACATACAGATCTTACTATTTCTGTTGTATACTGCCACACCACTCTTACCATTTCTACCATATCCTACCATACTACTTACTTTATCTGCCATATACTACATCATACTCCCACTATTTCTACCATTTTCTACCATACTACTCTTACTATTTCTTCCATATATATCTATGTCAGTAGTAAGAATAGTATGGTAGTATGCCATTCTGAATGCATTTAATTGTGGGATACAGTATTCCACACAGTAAACTCAGTGTTGTATAATGCTCATTTTATCAAATGTAGGTTATCTGAATATTCCAAGCATACAGAAAATGTGGGTACTGTGAACAGTAAATGATATAAAACATACTGCTGAAATAGTAAGAATAGTATAGTAGTATGTTGTTCCAAAAAAGTCCAGCATTTTAGAGGTTTCCATCTCTCTTATCAGCTGATCAAGTGTAAGCTGACTGCTGATAAGAGAACAAATGATTATGTGGAGGATGGACTCCCTGTTTGGGTCTGTGAGAAGGAGCAGAGTCGTGGCCATTCTAGGTCAGAATATGGGATGTCATCTGTCTCTGAGCTCTGGGAAGAGATGCCGGGGATTTGTCACCTCTGTCGTTCCCATGAACCCGGTTTCACTCATGGGGGCTTTGAGAGATGAGATCTCTGGGAATTGTGTGACTGTCACAGCTACATCTTCATTTAATGGGTGGTTTTGTTGTTTGGGGAATAGATTCACATGATGGTTGGCAAGAATTAAAACCCAAGTGTATTTCTATGTGCGCTGCTCATTAGCACCTGCGGCAGGCTACTTTAACAAACAAAAGCACAGGCGATGAGAACTAATATCCAGGTTTATGGTATTAGGCAAAGATCCAACGAACTGTGAATAATTGCAATAAGCAGTAAAGCAAAATTTTGAATGTTTCATGCTCTCGGTAGGCAATTATTAACGGCACAAAATGCATTATAGTTGGTTCAAACCATGTTTATCCTCTATGCAGGTGAACCTACAGTCTCAGTTGTATTGTTTTTTTTCCTTGCATAGTTTTGTCTGGTTTTTAAAGAATGTTGACAGTTTTTGGCTTTGTATGAGCAGTCCTTGTTTGGACTTTGTGGCCTGCTGTTGCCTATAATGGGACATCGAATTTGTGTTTCATCTCCAGTGAAGCTGAGAGCCGCCTACTTATAACTCACTTATAAATCTCTCTCTTTCTTTCTCTGCCCTGTACCCATCCACTAATGTGTCTGGCCTTTTCTAAACCAGCTCAAGGTCATATCCAATGTTGATTGTAAAACCCTGCATCTGATGATTACTAGAGGATTAAGCGCGGTAGAAAATAGGCAGATGACGAGCGTTGCGATTGAGACGGGGGTAAAACAGAGTGGGTGGGCAGTACACAAGTTATATGCCTTGGAGTTGGCACATGCTCAGCTGTTGGGAGTCCAGGCCAGTTTTCCAGCCAATATATGAGTCATTGAGTAGAGATGCACCAGAAATAAACAGCCTCCCTGTTCTTCCCGGTTACAGGCTGGTCCACTCCCTCATGTGGTTTCTCTTTGGGGTGCTAGTGGTCTGGTGGGGTTCTGGACTGGAGGGGGAAGCCTTGATTCGAAAAACAGGAGTGCAGCAGTATTTTGGGGTTTGAAAGATGTCATATTTAGGTAGGGCAGCTGACCCATTTTAATATCATGTGTTTTGACTGGTGAACTGAGAGTGTTAGCCACCTTTTTGAGGCCAAGAAATGTGTATTTAAAACAGAAATAGTGCACACCACAGTGGACTGATATACTTTAAGGGATAGTTCTCCCAAAAATAAAATTCTGTCTTATACTCTTATGCCTCCATGTCATTCCAAAGTTCTTACCTCATGTGGAACATAAGGAGAAATTTCGAAGAATGTTCATACAATGAAATTTAATGGGGACATTGAAAATGAATGGGGACTGAGGCTGTCCATCACAACTATGGCTGGGTAAAAATATAGATTTTCTGATTAATCTTCAATGGAGCGATCTCAATATCGATTCTTAAAATCCCCTCGATTTGTGCAACCGTCTATGTGTAAATCACATGTATATGCGACCAAATTACGCGCTATGTGACTAAAAATGTCTGTGATTAGCCACTGGCTGGTAATGTTCCAGATTTCATTCACCAGTGATTGAGTAGTGTAGTGGCAGAGATGTTCAGTGGTGAGATCCTTTTACTGAGTGTTAAGAGTAAAAGTTTGGTTTGTCTCTTTCTGTGTAATGTGTTTCCAAAGACAAGAACCACACAATCCAATTGTCACTTCTAAAGCCTTTTCTGTTCTTTACAGTCAATTGTTGACCAAAAAAAAAAGAAGAGAGACTTAATTTAGAAATGTAAATTTAACTAGAAAAATTATTATAAAAAAAAAAAATTACACACAGAATGGATGAGGTAAAGAAGCCATTCGACACCACTCTTGCTTATATGCGCTCAACTGAAACATTTTCTGAACTGACGCTATTCTTAAAGAAACAGTACGGTTTTAGTATGTGTTCTACAAATCAGTGTAAATACTTATTAGAAAAATTATGCAAAAAAACAAACATGTAACTATATATACTGTATAAGTAGGTGTATATAAACACACACACGTTTGTGTGTGCGTGTGTTTATATATACTGTATATATTATACATATATTTTATAGACTTATTTTAAACATATACACTCGCTGAGCATTTTATTAGGAACACCCGTACACCTACTTATTCATGTGATTATCTAATCAGCCAATCGTGTGGCAGCAGTGCATATGATCATGCAGATATGGGTCAGGAGCTTTAGTTCATTTTCACATCAACCATCATAATGGGAAAAAATGTGTTCTTAATGATTTAGACCGTGGCATGATTGTTGGTGCCAGATGGGCTGGTTTGAGTATTTGTGTAACTGCTGATCTCCTGGGATTTTCACGCACAACAGTCTAAAGTTTATTCAGAATGATGGCAAAAACAAAAAACATCCAGTAAGTAGCAGTTCTGTGGACAGAAATGCCTGGTTGACAGCAGCGTCTCTACATTAGGGGCAAGAGGGGCTAAGCCCCGCCAGAGGTGGCGCTGTTGTGCAAATTGCATGCCATCATAAATGTATTTTAAGAAATAATGTATTTTCTGCAACTCAAATGTGTTTTATGTCAATTATACAAGAAAAAAAATATACTTAAGTATATATTCTTTTTAGAAATTCTATTATTATTAAGGAATGTTGCGTAAAAGCCATTTAATCGTTCTGTTTGCAATGCGTGGGGCTACCCCTCATCCTCAATGTTAATCAACGGAGATCTGGAGAACGTCATGTGCATGTGCAACGAGCCTTCAGCGATGGCCTGAGGTGCTAGTTTGCCTTTGCCCCTGAGCCAATCAAAAGTCTTGATCATATTTATGTCAAGCTGTTGACATGAGCATCAGAAGTTACCGGGTGCAGAGTAGACCTGCATAGTGCACTTCATAGACCTTATTCACGGTAGCGCCATCTTTGACTTTTAATGGGAATGAAAACGAGGCTGTGAGGGATAGACTTACCATCTCTTTAATGGCACGCATGGTATAAAGCTGTGAAAAGCTCCTAGATCACATCTGTTTTTCAAGAACTCATGTTGTTTGAAGTTTTTTTGTCTACTGAATGTTCTTGAAAAGATGTTTTTTCAATATTTTGTCTGCGGAACGATCCAAAAACACTTTAAACTGCAGTACAACCCATTGAAGAGAATTTACATCTATCCCTCACAACCTCGTTGTCATTCCCGTCAGAAATCAAAGATGGCGCTGCTGTGAATAACCGTTCATCATTTCAGTGAATTGTATGCCATTGTATTGAGGTGTTGTGTTGTTGATGCATTGGTTTGTATTAGATTACAATGACTGCTAAATATTGGGAGTCTGTCGTTTTGATTTAGTTTTGTTATGTTGTTCATTCAAGTTAGTGAGATATTATCCACACCCTTTGACGATTTGCCTATTTGTGGTTTAATTATCATGGTCACTTGAGATTTTTGATGTGGGTGTGCACATTTTAGTGGTGTTTTGTGCTGAGATTAAATTATTATTAGGGATGTTTGTGTGGCATCACGTTCAGGGGATGCGCTACAAAAAAGTCTTTATTCTCTTATTCTAAGTCTCTGTAAAATTTCTGTCATGATCTACAGTATTTTTTATCAGTCATACTTGTTTTGAAGTACTAGGGCATTGAGGGGCGTAGCATCCATTAGAATGGCACATACATGACAGTAGATAGGCTTTTATGATAGATTTTTGACTCCCCTTGTTTGAGTCCGGTGAAACCAATGAGTTCTAGTGTGAAACTTCTACCTTTCAATCAACCAGTGTGCTAAAATGAGGTTTTTAAACTTTGCCGGTTAAAGTGCATACATACAGGCACAATTTCACAGAACTTCATAATCCCTGATGTGAACATAAAGTGTAACATGAGAAGCACATCTGTGAAGCTCATTTAACATGGTTACTCCACTAAAATAACGGACATTCTGCTCTAAACGTGATGTTTGTGCTTATATTAAATGCATGCATAATTGGCTGAAATGATGCGCTGCTTTTTTTGTATTCTTTTTGTTATTATGCAGTTTGCGCTTTATTATCATACATTAACACACTGAAGTAATGATTGATGTATGCAGTCATGAAATCAGATACTCTCTACTCAAAACAGATGCACAATACCAGGTGTAAATGATGATGGTGCCATATAATACACATCTAATATGCATATTAATACCAGGGAATAAACAGGGCACATGCACAGCGAGAATGTGAGGGATAAAGAGTGAAGTCAAAACTGATGCACTTTTTTCTTTTTTTATCTGTCAGAATGACAGACAGAATTTGTAATTAGTCATCAGTGTTTCAAAGATCGGTCAAATAACTGAGTGCCCCACACTAAATAATGACCCTGAGATGCCACTGCTTATTGATGAGATTGGTCAACGGAGATGGCCAGACTGGTTCGAGCTGACAGAAAGGCTACGGTAACTCAGATAACCACTCTGTACAATTGTAGTGAGCAGAACAGCAGAAGACCATGTCAGGCACTTTATTAGGACCATAGTGTTCCTAATAAAGTGCTTAGTGAGTGTATATGTATAGGCTTCAGACTAAAAAAATTACTTAGGAGCCATTTGCTCCTAAACTGAAACATTAAGGAGCCAAATGGCTGTTTTTAGTTACCAAATCACAGAATTGCTCGATTTAGATGGCTGTTTAGAAACAAGATAGAAAGCCGAAGACAGCTGATAACCCATTAATCTGAGGTTTAATAACAGTGTACTGTATATAGTTGAGAAGATAAGTTAGCATTCCCTTTTGTCTCATAAATGTTCACACTCCTTTCATAATTTATACAAATATAAGAGATAAAAGATTTTTTTATTTAGTACTGTTCTTCAGAATCTACATTATAGATATTTACATAAAGTTTAGTATGCATATATTAGTGTGTTGTCTTCTTGAGCATCAATGAATGTTTGCACCTTGTGTAATAGTTGTGTACATATATATATAAAATTGAATGAAATCAATAATTACCAGAAGAATAACTGGTACAAAATACGGGACTTTTAATTATGAAGAAGCCTGAAAAAAAAAAAAAAAAAAAAAAAAACACATGGTACTCTTATTTTGAAATGTCTGCGCTCCCAGTTGTAAGCTCACTGATGGCTGATTCGCTGAGAAAGTGAATCTGATTCAAACTGCTAACCTGAACTCCAGAGTTCAAACCCTCAGTTTGTTCATGGCTCATGCTGGATTTGTTGTTGCGTGTGGTGCAGCGAGCTCATCATCACAACAGAATGGGTGAAAAGTGGCACGAGATACACTGGTGGTGCGCATTCTTAAGATGTATTTGATAACTCACAAGATGATATCTGACGAAACCGCATATGAACGCACACAACGCGTCTGTCGCCAATGGCGACTAGATTTTAAATTATTGTCACAATCAATTATTTTTGGTTTTAGTCGCAGTCTGGAGACCTGTATGAAATGTGTATATATACAGCTCTGGAAAAAATTAAGAGACCACTGCAAGGGGCCTGCGTAGCTCAGGGGTAAAGACACTGGCTACCACCCCTGATGGTATGGCGTGAAGCCTCCACGCGTGCTATGTCTCCGTGGCAACATGCTCAACAAGCCACGTGATAAGATGCGCGGGTTGACGGTCTCAGACGCGGAGGCAGCTGGGATTCGTCCTCCACCACCCGGACTGAGGTGAATCACTTCGTGACTACGAGGACTTAAAAGCACATTGGGAATTGGCCATTCCAAATTGGGTGAGAAAAAAAAAAAAAAAACACTGCAAAATTATCAGTTTCTCTGGATTTATTATATATAGGTATGTGTTTGACATTTTTGTTTCATTCTATAAACTACTGACAACATTTCTCCCAAATTCCAAATAAAAATATTGTCATTTAGAGCATTTATTTGCAGAAAATGACAACTGGTCAAAATAACAAAAAAGATGCAGTGTTTTCAGACCTTGAATAATGCAAAGAAAACAAGTTTTAAACAACACAATACTAATATTTAACTTTGGAAGATTTCAGAAATCAATATTTGGTGGAATAACCCTGATTTCCAATCACAGCTTTCATGCGTCTTGGCATGCTCTCTACCAGTCTTTCACATTGCTGTTGGGGGACTTTATGCCACTCCTGGCACAAAAATTCAAGCAGCTCTGATTTGTTTCATGGCTTGTGACAATTCATCTTCCTCTTCATCACATTCCAGAGGTTTTCATTGGGGTTCAGGTCTGGAGATTGGACTGGCCATGACAGGGTCTTGATCTGGTGATCCTCCATCCACACTTTGATTGATCTGTCTGTGTGGCATGGAGCATTGTCCTGCTGGAAAAAAAACAATCCTCAGAGTTGGGGAACATTGTCAGAGCAGGAGGAAGCAAGTTTTCTTCCAGGATAACCTTGTGCGTGGCTTGATTCATGTGTCCTTCACAAAGACGAATCTGCCCGATTCCAGCCTTGCTGAAGCACCCCCAGATCATCACCGATCCTCCACCAAATTTCACAGTGGGTGTGAGACACTGTGGCTTGTAGGCCTCACCAGGTCTCCATCTAACCATTAGATGACCAAGTGGAGGATCGGTGATGTTCTAATGGACCTACGTGGTTAGACAGCCTGGCCCCACTGATTTCTCTGAGCCAGGGTAACAATATTTCAGATATATATATAACATCGCTGTTGCACCTTTTAAAAAGCAGCATTGTGTTACGAACAATCGCCGCCCACTATAGACTGCTGTCTTGCTGTGAGGAGCCAAAAGAGTGGGTTCAGTTTCACGAATTTCCAGCTACAGAAAAGGCAGCCACCCTATCAGCAGAATAACAACTCCCACTCTGGGGAAACTGGGCTTTTGAAGTTCATTAATACACTTACCCTGCCATGCTATTGTTTCCTAATTCAAAATCTACATCTTCAGCTGCCTTTGGAAATTTGGCTGTTAAAATGGTTGCTACAATTGTTGCTGTCCAAATAGTTCAGAACAGTATTGCTTTGTATTACAGAAGTAGATGACCTTAAATACCCCATTAAATAGCTTGATTAGCGCAATTTTATGCCCTTTATTGATGTATTTCCTAATTAAAGTTTCTGAGCCACTAGCGCCTTCGAATGGAATTTCACAAATAAACATTGTTTTCCAAACAGCTTTCCAAATGTACCTCCCTGTCTGTAGTTGATAAAACAAACAGATAGTCCTGCCTCCAACTCACGCCGTTGGTCGAGTCATTGTTGTGACATTTTTGGTTTTATATTTTTGGTCTTTTTTCGTGGATATTTTAAGAGCATATATCTGCTAAAAGATAGTTTGTTAACTTTTAGAAGTACAATAGTATATAGCTTCAAAGCTAATAGACATAGACTTAAAGCCACAAAACTCCAATTTTGATTTCATGGAGTCTTTAAGGTCAACATGAAATGGCATTTTCAACCCATTTTACAGTTTAGAGTGAAACAATGTTGAGAAAAAAAATGAGCAGGACTGGATTTTATTAATCTGGAATTGATTGGATCATGAAAAGTTAGCGTTACGTACCAGCTATTTGGCTTAATAGCTTTTTGGCTATTATCCAATAGCCCATGTGGCCTAGGTGATGTCAGCAAAAAAAGGAAATTCATTTCAGAGGCAGAACAAGTTACTACATTTTAACAAAATACTACAATGGCAAACTTTTTTCAACCTGATCTCATGAAAATTACATGACTGTGGCGACATTTTTGCTAAATGATATTGTCAGGTCAAAAGCATCAGGGCCGCGGCCCACAAACACATTTTTTTTTGCTGTATACACAGTCTAGAGCTGTCACAGAGACCGGTGAGATATCTCAGGACACAATTTCATTAGTATCTTTCAGGGAGTAGGAAAATGTTTTGCATATCTTTCCATGAAAAAATCACTTGCAGCACCTTTAATGCTCTTGAGTTTTAAATCAACAAAACCAAACTCCCTACCCTAAACCTTAAGCCTAAACCTAACTGAAAGTGTCAGAAAAGGCAAATGCGAGATGAAAAACACAATTTCTAAAGCAACCATGTCATTTTGTAGTGCTTCTAAGACACTTTCAGCTCATGTGCAGCGTGCTCTTCAGGACTCGTACCCTAGTCCTTGACATCACATGTGCAATGCTCTATCAGTTGAGCGTGAAATTTGTTCATAATTGAACAAGCTTGTAAATGTAGTTGGTTATGTAATACATGCACTAAATTAAAAATATTTAGATGTCATAAGATAGCATTGTGTGAGAAATAGAGCGAAATGTGTTTATGAACTTATCTACTGTTTTACTCGTGATTAGAGTGAAAGGCAATAATAGTCATTCTTTTAGTGCCTCTAGTGTTTATTTTACCTTGAAACTGCTGTGATACTGTACAATGAATTCTGCAACAATATAGGTATAGTAACGTGATTCTGTGAGACCAGAAATGTGTATTTAAGAAGTAAATAGTGTTTTGATTTCGTGATGACTCCACGTGTAAAAATATAACTTCAGTACTCACCCTGTCGTTTTGATGATGTCAGTCATGCAGCCCGCTGTCTTTCAGTAGAGGTCATCATTTCCTCACATCCACCTTCTGCTCAAGACCAGGAGTGCTGTAGAGCAAATATTCCATGATGTGAAGCATTTTTACATATAGACCTTAGATTGCGGTTTGCAGTTACGTAAAGATTTACAGACTAGACTAGGAATGCAGATAAACTTACTGTTTCCTGACCCAGCACTGGAAAACATTTCTGCATTGCCCAAGGCTGTACATAAATTTCATATTTGTTACATTCAGTTCTCGCAACACTGGTCACCATTCACTTCTAAACAAAGGGGGAACTAGCCTGCACCATAAAACGGCGTGTAATTCCCTTCACACTCATATGGCTCAATTTGTCATCTGGGGAGCAATAAATAAAAACAAAATGAACATTAAATGGTAACATAACAATTACAAACCCGTATGAGTTTTTTTTTCTTCTTCTTCTGTGGAACACAAAAGCCTCAGTCACCATTCATTTTCATTGTATGGAAAAAAGAAAGTTATTGTGGTTTGGAACAGCATGAAGGTGAGTAAATTTAGACAGAATTTTCATTTTGGGTGAACTATTCCTTTCAAATATTGTTGTATACGGCATATCACCTCTATTGTAGTGAAGTCTATCAAATCTGTGGGAAATCCTACACGTATCTGACAGTGTGGGAATGTTTGCAGAACAGATTTGAAACAGACAGCTTACAATGAACCTTATCGGTATTGAGTGTTTAAATTAGATAAGGTTTGCGAAAAAGCCTGCAGAAGTGACAACTATCAGATGGTCTGAGTGTTCTGATAGAAAGGCCGAATACATCTTGAGATTAACAAATAGACTGCTTCAGCGAGATAAACCAGATGGAGATTCAGCAGAATCGCAGGGACACGTTTCAAAGTGTGACCATTTGAATATTATATAGAAACTGTTTTGTTTGAGGTCCACACAGCCTGTGGGCATATAATAATCAACTTACATCAGCTTTGCCTGAATTAGCTTTTTGTCATCAGCGTGCCATATTTGTTTTCAACTATTTAAATCTCGGTCATGGTAAGGGCAAGATTTGCATAATTCAAATAAATGTTTACAGTATGTTAAGATGGTGGAAGAAAGACACAGAAAGGTTTTCATTTTAGAGAGAACATTTTAATTTCAAACAGTTGCACCTTGACATACAGTATTTTTTGTTTTGTTTTGTATGTTCCTAAAATTGGAAGTTAAAGAATAACTATTATCCCTCTAAATTGAGCCATTTTGCATAATTGTTTCTTTTTTTTTTTTGGGAGTGTAATGTTTAACTGTGCTTCAAAGAACATTGAAACTTGCCGTTTTATATGCCGTTTATGTCGGATAATGGCTTTTCCCATCAACTTCAGACTGTGTTGGTTAATTTGGGAAGAGGGCCTGTTCCCTCCGAGAGCACAATTTAATGAGGGATAACATCACCAGTTCCGGAACAAATTTTGTTTTTTTGGAGGGGGGTGGTAGCAAACTGGGCTGGTTGTGACATCATCACAACAACATTCCGCAGTCAATATGGCCAAATTATATATAAAAAATTCATATGGCGAATCTATACCAGACCAGCTTCCAAGATTGTCAAAATCACGGTGACTGACTAGTTACTTATCAACATACACAGTTTGAATGCTGAAGTAATCTAACTGAAACAGAGAGAGACTGGCTATACACTTGTCATTATATTCACAGTTCACACATACCTTTGATGAGGCTGTCTTCAGTTTCGTATATTACTGGGAACAGTGGCAAATTATGACTAGCAAAGGCCCTGGGGCCAATTTTCTTTTAGCCCCCCAGTACAATTATCTTTCAAAGATGAGATCCACGCAATCAATTTATTTATTTAAGTCTCTTTAATAACTGTTCTGTTATTTACAGTCAGATTAACTCAAACATACAGCACGGTTGTGGTAAAGAATCTGCTCAACCAAAACAGGTTTGCTGAACAGCCCCTGTTCTTAAAGAGACGATACCATTTTAACGTTTGTTATACATAATGTAAAATCAATGTAAATACTTGTAAACACTACAAATGATGCATACAAAAAACAAGAATGTAACAAAATATGTAATAAATGTGTAAACATGGATATATTTAAAGGGGCAATAATACATTATGACATATTTTAACTTCAAACACTTTAAATATAAAGAATTTAACAAATAGACTCCTACAGCATGTACATATGGGTTTGGTGAAACTTGGCAAAGAGTTCAGGCAGTTCTGGCTCGCGCTGCCATATCTTTTCTAACTCATCTGAATGATGGGGTCATTCCATTCAGAAGTGATCATCCCTATACCCTATTTCCTTTAAAGACTTTGCCTCCATTGTGAGAGCTTCGAAGGGCTCAAAGGTGTGGGGCTCAAAAATAGTGGTCATTTTGTCATTTTATTGTAAATTCTGTTTGCAATGACCCAACAGCTTGGCTACCATCATTATTCTCCCATCGAAAAGCCCTGTGAAGGCATCATGTAAGCCAAAATCCCCTAGACAACATTACATTGACAGAATATTTAAATGATCTAAGAGTCTGTTTTTGAATGTTCGTGATATCAAACTTCAGCGGTCAAAACTTACAAGCATTTAAAACTATTGTAAACTTTCAGACAAGGTTTTGTTAAACCAACATTATAGTTTGTCTCGACAAACTCCTGGATTTTCATGCAAAACAGTCTCTAGAATTGACTCCGAATGGTGCCAAAAACAAAAAACATCCAGTGAGCGGCAGTTCTGTGGATGGAAACGTCTTGTTGATGAGAGAGGTCAACAGAGAATGGCCAGACTGGTTCGAACTGACAAAGTCTACGGTAACTCAGATAACCACTCTGTACAATTGTGGTGAGAAGAATAGCATCTCAGAATGCTATTTTGAGATGCGGACTGGCGCTGTTTTGGTGGCACAAGGGGGACCTACACAATATTAGGCAGGTGGTTTTAATGTTGTGGCTGATATATATATAGCAACTTACCTGAATAATATAACACATCCAGTTTAATGGCACAGACTTTTGAAGGTAACTATCACCCCCATGAGGTTTCTTACCATTGCCTTGAAATAGAAAACTTACCGTTTTCAAACTCAAACTTCATGTTGTTCTAGACCCGTTTGACTTTCAGATGTAGTAAACACAACATAATTTTATGTTTAAAGATTAAAAATGTATCCTTGCCTGTTTACAGAGTGTTGGTTCGTGCTTGTGTTGTCCTGGGGGCAGGGTCACTTTAATGCCCTTGCTGAAGCCTGTCAGCCATTAGCTCAGCTATGTGGCCATATGTGAACACTTGGCCCTTTGACATATGAATGACTGTCGACTGCTGTCTCCAAGATGTATGGAGCGATTGCCACTTGTGTTCCAGTGTTTAAAGACGCCAAACTATCTCTGCAGCATTATCAGGTGCAATTGCTTGGGAGCAATGCAGTCAAATGTATTAGTTGTGTTCGCTAAGGCAGGCCTCACAATTAGTATTGCTTAGGTTTAGGGATTTTTTAAAAACAACCCTAAGTATTAATCTTTAGCAAATACCACAAATTGCGCAAATAGTGTACTATTACTTTTCTAAGTGATCAGAGTTACGATTTTAGTGTGGCGGACGATAAAACGGGTGAAAATATCCCATAGACTTAGGAGTGTCCCCAGCCATTTTTAGCAAACATAGCATCATGGGTCAATGATGTAATGCTCATATTTTTATCAGGATCTGTTAAGTTATTTAAAAAAAATACAAATGCAGTTCACACAAAATAACTTGATAAAACATTTACTATGATGAACATTTTTCAATTTCTGAGTTCAAAAGTTATTTTGATATTTTTTCTGGGCTTAGTCAAAAATGTCTATGTGGTATAACCGTTCGGAGATGGTATAAAAAATTAAAATAAAAGTCTCATTAAAATCTTGAAAAAGAAACGTTGGCATAAGTAGTTTGAAATAATCTTTTATTATTGTTTCTTAAAAATATAAGCAGTGAAACAGTTGTTTTCAAATAATATTAATATTTGAAACACTTTTGACTACCAAGTCATGAGGTATAAGAAGGAAAAGTCATTTTATACCTTTTACTTATATTCTGGGTTCAATGCAAGTTAAGCATTAAACAGCATTTGTGGCATAATGTTGATCACCACAAAAATTAATTTCGACTTGCCCCTTCTTTTCTTAAAAAAAGCAAAAAAAAAACATATATATAGGTTACAGTGAGGCACTTACTATAGAAGTGAATGGGGGCCAATTTTTGAATGTTAAAATATTCACTTTTTCAAAAGTGTAACCACAAGACATAAACAATATTTATGTTAACATGATTTTAGTGTGATCAGATCACTTACTAACCTTTTCTGTGTAAAGTTATAGACAATTTTACAACTTCATTGCCTTGATGATGTAATGTCAAAAAACCCTACAGTGACTGTTAAACTGACAATTTAAACAACTTTACAGCTCGAATAATACACAAGTATTAACAGAAGAATTAATGTAAGGGCTTTTATAAAATTATAAGCTTCATATTTCTGCCTTTAAACCCGCTATAAATTGGCCCCCATTCACTTCCATTGTAAGTGCCTCACTGTAGCCTTTTGATTTTTGCTTTTTTTTTTTTTTTTTTTTAAAGAAAGGAGGGACGATTATAAATAATTTTGTGGTAATCAATATTATGCCACAAATGCTGTCGATTGAGCTTAACATTAATTGAACCCCAAATATTCTAATGGTTACACCACCACATTCCCATTTTTAAAGTCTCAGACAAACTTATTGGCTTCTTAACACCTTGAAAACCACCTAACAACACCCCAGCAACCACCAAAAATCTAGTTTTAACATCCTTTACTTTGATTAATAGGTAAAAAAGTTATTGCTACTATACAGAGATACCATGATATCAACAATCCTTGAGTGGAAACTTATCCTGAAGACAATGACACACATTAGTTCAGACGTGATCACCTGTCCGTGAAGTTTGTGTTACCTGTTGTTTATGTTGACCCAGACTGACACTTCAAAGTCCTGCTACACATTGTTGACATGCTCCATACTTCCAAGCATTCTTGCCTGAATGCATAGCAGACAGCTGAGGCCAGTATAAATTTCATAATGGATTAACATCAGTCCAAGCTATCTAAATGTCTTTTAGAAGTACTGTAAATGAAGTTTGACAAGTTAGTTGTTGCAGGCATAATATTTAAAGTGATAGTTCACCCAAGAATGAACATTTGTATAATCATTTACATTTATTTTGTTCAAAAATAAATGACAGAAGTTTCATTTTTGTAGTTTAACGTTAAAAATGTTGTCATGCATTTTTAGAATTTTTGCTTTAATAGAGCAAATCTAAAGCCAGCACAGACCTCACAAAATGTCTGTGCCGAGATATGCCAAGAACTAAAGACGAAACAGGCGAGCAGAGAGCTGTTAAGGAAGCCATCTGTTCTCTGTAATAGGAAATCAAGTTGTCTGATGATATACAGTTGGAACGTATTAGGAGGCTTGTTCATCTGTACTATCAACTGGTATGAGACGAAAAACCAGCACTTGTCACTCACTCTGATATTGCTAACAGATATCTAACTGGAGAAGTGTCTGGAAGCCTGTGTGGTCTTCCTAATGGACGCTCCGCTCCTTTGTGTCACTAACCATCATTGTCTACGTCTGGGCATTGTCTGTCTCTTTGCCACCAGTTGGTCTGAACTGGAAACAGGAGTGTTCTGATGGAAACCTCTGGAGGCTTTGGAAGTGCCAAGTGTGGTTATTTAAAATTATGACAGCAGACTTCCTTTGTCTTGGCAGATCTGCAAAGAAAAGTGTGACACTCTGTGGCTTGGAGATGGGTGATTATTTAATTAGGAGAACTTTCCTGTCCCCTATGGGTGATTTTAAAGAACATGTTTTCATACTAGTTTTAAAGGATAGATATGCATGGGTACAATGACGTGATGCTTATTTTATTTCTGTCTGGATCTATTTAGGTATTCAAAACATGATTTACACAAAACAATTTCTCGAATACACATCTTTTATGATGAACAGGTTTTCAATTTCTGAGTTCATTTCTGTGGCTTAGATTAAATGTCTAGGTGGTGTAACTGTCCCAAGACAAAATACCCTGTCTGTTCTTTACAGTTTGTTGATCAAAAACCACAAAAAAGAAACATTAATTCTAATCACAGATAGCATGGATGCGCTAAAGAAACTCTCTCGTTAATATATGCTCACTGTCTGAACACCCGGTAGTCTTAAAGAGTCAGTACACTACATATCAATGTAAATACTTGTAAATAGTACAATTTATGCATGTAAAAAAATAAACATGTAATAAAAACACATGTCTGCAATATAATATATGCAGTTTAAAGACACCATATTTATTGATGGAATACACAGAATTTGTACATTTTTATAAAGCAAAAATGTGACATTATGAAAAACTAATGATAAAATAAAATTTGTAAAATTAATATTTTGTAATGTCCCCTGTATAATTAACAGCATAAGCTGTTGCTTCTTTCATATGTAAGCAAAATGAACATTATAACTGAAACATACCCAAATTAATCAGAACTGAATAGAAATCTAATCGAATCTGGATGTCTATAGATCAAACCAATAGTAATTGTAATTATCAATATTAATGAAAATGTTAATTGATACAGTCTTTGGTGCTCATCTTGGTTTTGTGTTGATGAAGGGGTACTTCAGCCTTTCTGATGGTGCTTTGGGGGTACTTACTCCAAAAAAGGTTGGGAAACAACCGGTGTAACCAACATTAAGGTAGCAGTTTTGTTGTTGTGAGACAACAATAAAGAAATAAAACAAATAAATTAAACAGGGAGGACCCCTTTGACCCTTGTCACTGTTTGTGAAGGTTTCAAAAATATCAGAAATTTTTGCCATTTTTGTGAAAAGGCACATTTTTTCATGTCAAATAGAGTAACCCGAATAAAAAAAACATATTTGTACCAAATGTTTTTTAGCTTGTAAAATATATTTGAAGACTTTGAATTTTTTTTTTAATGAATGATTAAGTTGTGTACATTCATATTTATTCCAGGTGCACAGAGAGTATTTTAATAACCTTTACTTGATGGTTACCCTACTTAAAAATTTTCAAGTCATTCAATAAAAAAATAATTAAATAAAAAATGCTATAAATGCTTTCCAAAAATGTATGAAACCAACATCGACACAAATATGACATTTCTACGAACTTGACACATGCATTTGAAACTTTTTTTAAAAGATTTCTATAATTTTTTATAATCTGACAACCTTATTTCTCATGACCCACATATAAAATGTATTCTTGTCTCCTATACAAATAAGGTCCAATTATACATAGTGTGTGTGTGTGTGTATATGTATATATATATATATATATATATATATATATATATATATATATATATATATCAGCCACAACATTAAAACCACCTGCCTAATATTGTGTAGGTCCCCCTTGTGCCGCCAAAAAAGCGCCAACCCACAACTCAGAATAGCATTCTGAGATGCTATTCTTCTCACCACAATTGTACAGAGCTGTTATATGAGTCATCGTAGACTTTGTCAGTTCGAACCAGACTGTCCATTCTCTGTTGACCTCTCTCATCAACAAGGCATTTCTGTCCACAGAACTGCCACTCACTGGATGTTTTTTGTTTTTGGCACCATTCGGAGTAAATTCTAGAGACTGTTTTGTGTGCAAATCCCAGGAGATCAGTAGTTACAGAAATAGTCAAACCAGCCCATCTGGCACCAACAATCATGACGCAGTCTAAATCACTGAGATCACATTTTTTCCCCATTCTGAAGGTTCATGTGAACATTAACTGAAGCTCCTGACCCGTATCTGCGTGATTTTATGCACTGCACTGCTGCCACATGATTGGCTGATTAGATAATTGCATAGATGATTGTTGGTGCCAGTCGGGCTGGTTTGAGTATTACCAAATCGGTTAGAATTTAAGAATTTTGTTTCAAAAACAATCCATTTCTTTTTATTCTTCTAATATCAAGTTAATTGACTGCTACAAAGCACACCATCACACATGTGATAAATGTTTTTAACTTATGCCATAGTTCTAGTTTTTCATCCACAGTGTCGATGTTCTAAGAATGAGGAATGTTCCGCACAGTCTTTGTCACTGTTACATTGCATCAGTCACCATTCATTGAGATGTGCGAGTTATTTTCACGTGCTCGACTGTCACATGACAGTCATGATGGACGTGAATAAGGGAAATTGGTGTCTCTGCAAACTGTAATCTAAGAATCTGCAAGAAAAACTGCCACACATTTGTCATAACATCTGGATTGCAGCTGTTTAAAATGAAAGTAGGGCAGTTTGTAATGCAGGGGCTGTTTAGAACGGTCAGTGGTAGGAATTGTCCATTAAAGAGACTCAGCTGCTCCAAATATTCACGTCGATGACTGTGGCTGTGTGGTTTCTGAGTTTCGGATGATTCTAGTCTCAGGTGACACAGATCAGGCACTATTAAAGGATTCTTCCAACCACAGTTTTCTTTGGCAGAGGCCCCTGATGTGAAGCTTGTGCCTACAGGCGACTTTTCCACAATGTGGCACAGTTCCATTCACTAGTGTGCTGCTTTATTGGATCGTGGTGGAAAAAAATCCTTCCTCTTTTGAAACTGAGACACATACACATGAGGGAAACTATACAGTATCTACATTATGTGATGTGTTCCAGTATGCAAATACATAATGTGAGTGAAGTGTGGTTTTGTTTGTCCTCTAAAGCAAATAAATAACACTATGAGTCAAAAGTGTGGACACAGGTGGGTGATTCTCACAAAATCTGTCAAAGAAATGTCCTGGTCATTTTTAACCCCAAATCAGTACAAGAAAATATGAACTAAGAAGTTTAAGATAATGAGAAACATTTCAGTCAAGTGTTTCCAAACCGTGCAATGAGCATAATGAATGATGTTATGGAGAAACTCTGTTGAAATGGTTTACATTAGAAGCTCAAACATTCAAATAATTTCGACAGGATATGATAGTGAAAAGAAACATTCAATTACAATAACAAATGCATCTTTCATCAAATAGCTACAATATGTCAGAAAATACATTAGACAGAGTCAGAATGTTGATTGGGAAATGGAGAAATGCTTGTGAGCTGTGTTGCGGTCTCCACGGCATCTTAGCGCAGCAGATGAGTCCCCCTCAAACCAGATAAAGAATGTCAGAAACATGCAACGGACTCCAGGCATGCATGGCAGCTCCTCAGCAGGAGATTACTTTACACTCCATCATGGCTTTCACAGTAACTTAATCCACAGCACATACAAGCTACTGAGTGCAGATATCGGTGCCTGCCCATCATGCATTGTTATCACAGATTCTGTGTATTGGCACTTGTTGCACTGTAGAGCAGGGGCGGACTGGGAACAAAAATCAGCCATGGAAAAAATTTGTTGATCAGCCCTGCAGAAAAGTCCAAGACTTTATAGCGGTGGCGTAGTGGGCTAAAGCACATAACTGGTAATCAGAAGGATGCCGGTTCAATCCCCACAGCCACCACCGTTGTGTCCTTGAGCAAGGCACTTAACTCCAGGTTGCTCTGTAATAAGTGCACTGTGCAAAGTAGCTATGGATAAAAACATCTGCCAAATGCGTAAATGTAAGTGTAAGACTTCTGTCGTATCAGTCAGAGAAACACAAAACAGTACTTTCTGCATATTTACATTATCTTCAGTTTTGATATGGTCGATCTCATTTGTTTGTTAATGTATCACTAATTATTTTCATCCACACCTCATATTCAGGCAAGTGATTGGTGGCCAGAAATTTTAAGCTCCAAAAAACACATAAAAGCAGCATAAAAGTAATCCATACGACTCCAGTGGTTAAATCTTTATCTTCAGAAGCAATATGATAGTTGTGGGTGAGAAACAGATCAATATTTAAGTCCTTTGTTATTTTGAATTGTCCTCCCTGCCCAGTAGTTGGCGATATGCATGAAGAATGTGAATCGTCAAAAATAAAAGAGAAATGTGAAAGTGAAAGTGGAGATTTATTGTATAAAAGGACTTAAATATTGATCTGTTTCCCACCTACACTTAAAATTTTTGGGTGAAATATCCCTTTAAATTTGTACTGTGGATTTAAATGAAGTGCAAATGTACACACTGATCCCTATTTAATTTTCTTCTTATGAAAAAGAGCAGCCAGTACTTTCATCAAAAATTCACCTTTTGAAAGAAAGTCACACGAGTTTAGAACAACAAGAGTAAATAGTAAGTAACTGACATCATTTTCATTTTTGGGTGAACTATCCCTTTATCACAGGTCAGATGGTTGTTTTTTCTCGTCAGATAATTGAACAGTTAATCGGAGGTTGGTGATAAGGACACTAATCAGTACCACATTAGGTTGTACTTCCTCCTGTCATGTTGCCTCCTGGAAGGAACGCTGCCCATCATCTAGGGGTCATTAGTGGCCCAGGGCCACGACCCCTAGCTGTGATCCCTCAGGCCCTGAATGACGGCTCCACCGCAGGATGTCAGACATCATGTAGCCCAGTTGTCCCCCCCACCCAATTCCACCCTGGAACGTCAATCCACATTGATTTCCTAAATAAATTTTTGTCTCCATGCTAATTACACCCCGTAGAAGTCAGTGTATCCTTGCAAAATTTTGTTTTACAAACAATTATCATACAGTGAGGTGCAAAATCCACTTGCTCCCCACAAATGAGTCCACATGCTTCTATTTTGCAATAAACATTTTTTATTTCAAATAACATTTTAAGAAGCTAAAAGTTTGCGAAATGTACATGAATTTCAGAATTTGGTATGGCCCCCCTTTCGTTCAAAGTCACAAATGTGACACAGATGTGCTTACATTACATTTAAATTTGTTTCAGGCTAAATCAAAGTTGCACAGGTCCTCCTTCGTTTCAAGATTTTCCGCATGAAATGCGCTGGCTTGCGTGGACCTGAAAAGATAAGGCAGTGTTTGTTAAAGAATATGTGATGTATTTGCTTTGATTAACTGGTGGGTTCTCCGCGGACTTACTTTATGCCACAGTTTACTCAGCACAGAAGAATAGTGTGTGTTTCATCCGCTGTACACTGTCCAGATGTTTAGGATCTTGTCAAAACCACTTGGTTGAAAAGTGACAGGACAGAGCGCATATTTACTTTGCACTGTCTGGAGGATGCCATTAGAAAAATTTAATTCGAATCAAATTACAATCTGGCACGTATATTATTTCAGCGCGGCTCTATTTAGCATATTAGTAGAGAGCTGCTTTTATAAATGACACAGTTAATGTACCGTGAAAAACCCATGAAATCCAGGACATGTGATGCAATCGGAATACTCGCAAAGAGACTCGGGAATGCACACATCCTGTTAGTGGCGGTTCCATAATTTTGGCCTGTGCAAACACAGAATGGAAAGGAAAGCACAAGTTTGCCTGGACTCAGAAAATGATGGTCCGAACTGACAGTGCATCATTTTATCCAGTGAATATGAGTATTTAGCTGATGTCCCCGTATGGACTGTGAACAAAAAGCTATTGAGAACCAGGAATGAGGCGCTTCTAGGTAAATGCAAACATCAGTTGCAATGTTTGTGCCCTGAGCTCGCTTTTACAGTATTTACTATATTGTTTATTTGTTCACCGCATTGGATGTGTGTCAGCAACAATAAAGGGAAAATGATGGGTTTCCCGCACTAAGTAGAACGTTACCATAAATGTAGTACTTCAATCCAGTAGCGGCTCGTGACCACAGATATAAGTTGGGCAGATCTTGCTTTTTTATTATTTATTTTTTTTAGATATTATTCAACTTGTTCAACTCATTAATCAAACACAAACACGCTGACACAATATGTGGTGTCCTTGCATTATTCCACCATAAAGCGGCACCCTTAGAACATAATGTTGATTCCACTATGTAACACAATTTTTGTTCCTGGGTAGTAAGTGTTATTTCCTAATTGCTTATGCCTCAAAAGTATAGAAAATGGCTATTATTCCCCACAAGTTTTGCTTTTGTGACCAGGACAGTGATATTTTGAAATTTACCTATTTCCAATGAGAAAACAGGCAAATTTGTGTCTTTTCGTTCACATAAAGTCAGAAAAAAACAACATATGAATCCAAAATCCTTCTTTATCTGTGGTCCCACGAAGACACCAGCTTTGACCTTTGCCTCGGACAGCTTAGGGAAGAAGTCTTGAAGATATTTGAAGGGTGCCGACTCCTTATCTAGAGCTCTGACATATTGTTTCATAAGGCCCAATTTGATGTGCAGTGGTGGCATCAGCACCTTCCGGGGGTCCACCAATGGCTCCCACTAGACGTTGTTCCTCCCCACAGAGAACTCGGTCCGTTGTGGCCAGTCCCGCCTGTGGTAGTGCGTCTTAGTGTCCCTGCTGTCCCAAAGGCAAAGATAGCAGGGAAACTTGGTAAAACCGCCTTGGAGACCCATCAGGAATGCCACCATTTTGAAGTCTCCTATGACCTCCCAGCCGTACTCATCATACTTCAAGGAGTCCAACAAGGTCTTGATGCTGTTGTAATCCTCTTTGAGGTGCACCGAGTGAGCCAGGGGAAGAGACGGGTACTTGTTACCATTATGGACCAGCACGGCTTTGAATATTATTTTAGTATAAATACATGTTAATTTGGATTCATATGTTGTTTTTTTCGGACTTTGTGAACGAAAAGACACAAATTCGAAAATAGCCATTTTCTATACTTTTGTGGCATAAGCAATTAGGAAATAACACTTACTACCCAGAAAAAAAAAGAAAAAAAGACAAAAAAGTTCTTAAAAAAAAAAAAAAGAATGCTTTATCTTAAAATGTTGACTTGTTGTAGATCATAATCTAAATCAAACGTTATTTTATAATGCTAAGTGTTGTTGAAGAACCCCAGTGAGGAGACGGAGAGAAACAGAACTATCTACATGCCATTTAGGTTACCACAGGACTAAAAAATCTAAATGCTTTATGATAATAATGTTTTAAATCACAGTAAATTTAACACAGAAAGTTTCAAGAGCCATGGCTTTTTGACATCCAATTTGTCATCATACAAAACATACAATATCTCCTACCCTTATTTTTTGAATGCCAAACAATTTTTTATGTCTGGCTTGTCAGATGGCCAAATTGTCTTGACTTTCCAATAGAAATGACGCGCTGTTACACACACGTACGTCGATAGTGCTCGCTATGTTCGCAATCTGTCCCACTACTGGCGCACACTAATACTAAAGTTAACTTTGGTTTGGCACTACGTATGGGCAGATTTATTTCTGCACCAATGAGTCTCAATGAGGGCTCGTTGCAGTACCATATTTGACCACAGATTTCCATTGGTAAAACTTGGCATCGCTGCTGGAGTTCGGGAGGGCAGCAGACTCTATGCCCCACATGCTTTAATATCGACAGTATATCAAACACTGTTTAATGGAGATTTCAGCTACTTTACGACTTAGAAACAGGATCAAAACTTAAACTAGGCCTGCTTTTAAATACATATGTAAGCATTTTGAACACATTTACTGGAAAACAAATGACATTATTGGCAGTTTATAGTATGGATCTATAGTATGTTTTCAAGTGGATGCATAATTAGGTGGGGCTCTGACCTAACTGCCCATATAGACGAGCCGCGCCTGCTTCACTCTGATGTGTGTAATTTTTTCTATGTTAAAATTCTCATATCCCAGCTTAATATGCAGTCAACTTTTGTAGTTTGGGAAACAGGCATTACTCAGTACAATAATGAACAATGCACGTTAAGATGATCTGTACACATGCAGTGACTGAAGCTGCTAGTCTCTGTACTGTGAAGTCGCTAGCTCTAATGTTATTGATGGACTGCACGTCTGGCCATATGTTTAGAAAATCTGATGACAGATGAGACATATTGCTGGTTAAACTAAACTATCATTCTAATTTGACAAGAAATTAATTTTCTTGTTGCTAAAAATTAACATTCTGCAGTGGAGAGTATTTTGTATAAACTACAGCAGTGCAAAGTGCATTCAATCATGAATCCGATGATGATTGATTTATAAATGTTCGAAATCTATGAATCAAACTCGCTCAGACTGCCAACAGTTTCTGAAACATCAATCTAATTGGACAAAGAATCAGTTTTCTTGTCCCTAAAAATGAGTGTTTTAATATGAACTGCAGCAGTGCTCATTGCATCACATCATTAACAAGATGAATGATCTATCAATGCATGAATTAAATTTGCTGAGACTGCCAACAGTTTCTTTTCCAAGCACAATTTTTTTATATGCATGTGTATGGTTGCAGACAATTCATAAACAGTAGAACAGTGAAAACACTCACAGAATCTTTAACTTCTCTGTCTTGCCTACACTTGAGTCCAGTATCTCACAGGAGATGGATGATGTGAGCTTACTGACACCGTCTTAACTCCTATTTGTTGTCGCTGTTGAAAGTCGCTCCTCTTTTGCATAAAGTTACACTTTTCTCAACTTTCTGAAGTCGCTGGACACGCCCACATCTAGTCGCCAGAAGTCGGCAGTTCTCATTGAAAATGAATGGGATCATGCCGTTTTGTCGCTGGCAGTCATGTGTGAACGGGCCTTAAGAGCATGACTATTTTATTGACACATTGACTTATATGAGTAGAGGAAACGGGTCAGCTGTCGATGCTAACTCTGTATTGCTGCTAACCCTGCTAATATTTGTCTTGAATCTACAACCCCAATTCCAAAAAAGTTGGGACAGTATGAAAAATGATAATAAAAACAAAGATTAGTGATTTGTAAATTATAATCACCTTTGCTATATTGAAAGCACTACAACTACACATTATATAATGTTTTACCCTGTGTATTTCATTATTTTTTATTTTTTTTATGTACAGAAATTTCAAATCAGATGATTGCAACATGCTCCAGAAAAGTTGGGACAGTCGAGTGTTTACCACTGTGAAACATAACCATTTCTTCTAATAACACTTATTAAGCATTTGGGCACTGAAGACACAAGTTTGTTAAGTTTAGAAAGTGGAATTTTCCCCCAATCATCCATCAAGTAGGTCTTTAGCTGCACAATTGTATGGGGTCTTTGTTGCCATCTAATGTGCTTAATAATGCGCCACACATTCTCAATTGGAGATGGTCAGGACTGCAGGCAGGCCAATCTAGCACCCGCACTCTCTGCTTACACAGCCATGCACTTGTAATCCAGGCAGTATGTGGTTTAAAGTTGTCCTGCTGGAAAATGCAGGGATGTCCCAAGATGGTGCTGGATGGCAGTATATGTTGCTCCAAAATTTGAGCATATCTGTCTGCATTCATGTTGTTCTCACAGATGTGCTAGTTGCCCATGCCATGGGCACTGACACACCCCTGGCCATTACAGACACTGGCTTTTGGACCTGATGCTAATAACAGCTTGGATGGTCCTTTTCCTCTTTGGACCGGATAACACAACGGCTGTGTTTTTCAAAAACTTTTTGAAATGTGGACTCTTAAGAACCAAAAAACACAGTTCCACTGTTCTACTTTCCATCTAAGATGAGACCGAGTCCAAAGAATTCGGCAGTGCTGCTGGACAATGTTGATGTATGGCTTCTGCTTTGCATAGTAAAGTCTTAACTTGCATCTGTTGATGCAGTGGCGAGTGGTGTTGACTAACAAATGTTTACTAAAGTTATCCCAAGCCCATGTTCATGATATCCATTACAGATTAATGATGTTTTTTTAAGACAGTGACGTCTGAGGGATCACAGATCACGCGCATTCAGAAGTGGTTTTCGTCTAGTTGTGGTGCTTTCAATGTAGCGAAGGGTGAATATAATTTACAAAAACACTCCTTTTTGTTTTTATTAGCATTTTTCATACTGTCCCAACTTTTTCGGAATTGGGGTTGTACAGCATTTCAATGAAGTTTGGCATTTATGTTTCATTGATCTGCCCTCAAATATCATCACTTCATCCAGTGAAGGAAAGAGTTGAGAGGCCCATCCTCAGAATACTTCCCAAGAGTCTGACTTGACTAAGTGGCGAGGACATTAGCATTTTCAGCCCGATTGCTGGGCTATGCTTGGAAGAGCACTGTAGGAGAGGTGCAGGGCGAAGAAAAATAAGCAATGGCACTACCAATAAGTCGGCCTTGAAAAGAACCAGATGTGTGCACAAGATCTTTCGAAAATATTATCTTTGGAGGTTGAAGTTCTCAGAACACTGTTTCTTCTCCCAACCCCCCTGCAAAACAACACTTGCTCACCACAAGTCTGTCTTTTGATTCCTTAGCATGTTCCTTAAGGTATCTTAGTACTGATTTTACACAATTTTGTATCTTGAATGACATTGACTTGTTGAAGACCAATAACATATGTAGTGTTTTGGATATTGGTGTGCTGGGAAATTCATGTTTTAGCTGTATGCTTCTGATTCCTCAGGTGTTTTTGAAACAGGTAAACTAGGGCTACGGTGCTTATTATCTATGTTGCATTTAGCTGCAGCGTCTGGTCTTAAGACAAACAGTGAGACCTTGTGTGGCAGCATAGGACCTTGACAGGCTAATGTCAGCTCACGCCACAGTGTGTCAGGGAAACAGCACGGTTGTTCTCCTACACAGAGGCACCTCTATGGAAAGCCAAAAGAGCAAAAAAATTGTGGCCACAAACCTCAGAGCTTTTTTGAATAAAACTACCCGGAGTCTCTTATACAAAATTTTTTGTGGTGACTAAAGTAGAAAGACTGCAAAACACACATGCAAATCTGTCAGCTAACTCGTTAGGATAATAGCTTGGACATGTGGGGCTTTTTTCCCCAACCTGCCGCAACAAAACAAAACCCCTTTGAACGATTCTTCGGCGGTGCTTTGGCTCTGGTTCCAAGGCGAAATATTGATGACCGACACTTGATTGAAGCCTGATTGCACCGCCAACAACAAAAACAACAAAAGGTTTGTGTTGGGTACTGCTTCCCCTATAAATGTGTCACAATGTTGGAGCCCCTCCTGGGTGTGCCGGACATGGTGTTCCCACAAGCCTCTCTCTGGCTCGGGTGCTCTGTCATTAGGCTTTGCCACCGGTGCCACACACCACTCCTAGTGCTAAGCAGAGTGTAAGGCCAAAAAGACAAAAACTAACAGGGCCCGGATTTGTGCCTGAGAGGCCTCTCCACCTCCACAAGCGGTTCATGGTGCATTTTATTACTGGAACTTCTGCAGAGGAGACAGAAAATTCACTTCAATTTGTCACTACAGTTTGTTTGAACTGTCTGGCAATGTAGATGTGTACAGTATACTCCAAGCAATCATGGTTTGGCTGGTTAGTATGGGCCAGTTAGCCCCTGCTTGTAGGTGTCATACCTATAGCATAATGGGGACAAACAACATCTTTATTCTTTCGAAAGTAGCTGTGTTTTCTGACAAATTGCAAGTAATTTGTGAAAATATTTATGTTTGCTTGACAAAGTAAACATACTGTTATTCTACAGATATGGTTTACGGTTTTTCCAAAATTCCTTAACCAAGACTAAAATGATCAATTGTAACTGGCATGGTATCGGTGCTTTTTTCACACATCATTAATCGGAAGATTTTCCAGATGATTATCAATATATATATCGGGATTTTTTCTGATATAAATAAGGCTACCCATTGCACAATAGCCTTTGTCTTTTCAAACATATTTCTCAACAAAACTTAGGCAAAGTGTGAGCGGCAGGGTAAATTAAAGGGGGTCGCACACCAGACATGTCTGGCAGATGACGCGACGCATGCTAAAATGCAGTGTGCAATTATTTTATATGAAGGTACATACACAGCGTGGGCTCGCCATCTCTAGAGGCTGCTCACGGGACGTAACTTGCATAGTTGTCCATTACATTCGACCCAAATCATTATCATTATCAAAGGACAGATTATTTACTCTAACCATCACTAGATGATATACATATGTATCTTTCAATAGCCTACACAATGTATTTTCAGTTACAAGCTACATAGAGAGCAATTGCATAATAATTTATAATCATTCAGTCTGCGCAGTGACATCAGTTTCATACACTAACCTGCAAACTCATCGACCTCACTTTCATTCAAAATTTGAAGTACAAAAACCTTTGTAACTTTTGTGTATGCATCCTGTGCAAGAAGCTCTAAAATACTGGTCTTTGTGTTGTGCGACCTGCTTCAGTACATGTTATATCACCCCCTTGTGGTCTCCCAATGCTATTACACCAGACTGTTAAACAGAAGCCCAACTGAGTGAATTGGAAAGCATGCAAATTAGGCTTCTAATTTAAATGTTGGCTAATGTTAATATATCGATGCCTCAAAAATATATTGACAAAAGAACGTGTGATCAGTAATCAATATATTGATATTTTATGACATGCCTAATTGTGACTCCTAGAGCTTTCAAACTACATCCACCAAACTTGGCACAGAAGTTCAAATTGTTCTGACTACTGTGCTTTGTCTTTGCTAACTGATTGGACTTACAGTTTTGAACATGATCACACAGGAAATTGACATGTTGCTTCTGAATGTTCATGCACCCTGAAATTAACCCCGTTCTGTTGAATTACCGACAAGCACCTTCCCTTATCCAAACAATTCTGAAATCATATTTGGATGAGTAGTGAATGTTCAAAGCTTGGTGTATTGCAGATGTTTCTGCCATTTGGCATGAGGATTAAACCCAAGATGCTACATGTTCAGAAGTCAACAGTGGATCAATGCATGACATGCAGATATTGCATCTTAAAGTTTAGCCAGTCCAGTAAATCTCTCCAAACAGGTAAAGATTTATGGCACGGTCGTATCAAGTTTCATAGCAGGTTTATACGTTTTCGCCGATCCATGGTTAAACGGTTACTGCGTGGGCAAATGTTTGTTATCTTTGGTTTCTGCTCAAGGTGCTTCTCAGGACCATTCAACGTGCATACCAGGGCAGACCAGCAGGGCCCTCCCATTACCACATGGTTACCAGAGGTATGTTCCATAACAGTCATGTGACCGCCAGTGTCCTCTTTCCCAGCATATCCCATTGCAATAGATTCATTCTGCTTGGTTGCATGTCAGTGCAAACTTTGCATTCATGTAAATTATGACAGGATGCAAAACACCCAAACCAATGGAAGAGATGCATTAGGGTCCAACCACCACTGAAAACACTTACATTTTGCATTTTTCGAATTTAATATTTATTTAAATATTTTCATTATGAATTATACTATCACCATAACTATTTGAGTTAAAAGTTGTATTATAAAATGTATATATCAGAATTTCTTACTGTTTGTTATGTACCAGTGTTTCTTTGTTTTCTATTTTTCATACCCCAAAAACATATATATTTCCAATTTTAAAAGGGACTTTAAATCCCAGGTTTTCAGTGAGGCCTCAGACTTTAGGACCCCACTGTAAAATGTACAATACTTTTAATTTAGAAAGTTTATTCAAATATTGTATATTTAGTTGCCAAGATCATCATGTCACTTTCTCTCAAAACACCATAGTCTTGTCCTGTCGAACATCAAATCGAATTTCATCCAAATTAAATTAATCTGCATAAAACACTGCAATTTCTTCTTAAAGGGGGCAATAATCCTATGCAGTTATGCCAAGGCCAACAGAGGCCTGCATGTCAGTGATACTTTAATCTAAATATACACCCTACTGACAGGAACAGGTGAAAGGGGCCCTGCCAGACACTTGCATTGAATGATCATGCATACAGTGCAGGTCATACTGACATGTCTATGTGTGTAAGAGTGTGAGTGTGTGTGTGTGTGTGTGTGTGTGTCTATGTGTGAGTGTGTATGTCCTTGTTGGGTGTGGTTGGGGCTAGGATGCCATCTCCCCTTCACTGTGGATCAGGATCTGAACTATACGCAACCCAATTTTGGGTTTCTCTTCAAAGCCAGCTGGTCTGGCTTAATTTCTTGTTCTTAAACTTTGTTTTAAATTATTTACAGTTAATTTTCTCTCTTTCTTTCTTTTTTCTTTTTCTTATTTTATTTTTTACAAAGACTGGCCCACAGCAGGTGCTGGAGGGTAGACTTCCTGGAGAAGAAAGTTAACTGGACTGGTAAGTGCCCAAAGTGTCAGCCAATTCAAAAAATGGTTGCTGGACTTCGGCAAAAAAATGTGGCGTGTCTGTAGCGAACATAAGTCAATAAAGAGTGTGCCCTAGTGTGGCACGGTGTTTCAACACATCTTATTTGGGGAATGCGGACCTGAGAATAGAAATGGAGAGATACAAATTTAGAGAGGTGGGCTTTTTTTCAGGACACGGTTCGGCTTCGTAATAGATATGTTTGTCTCAGAGATTAATGCGTTGAGCGGGTCACCGTTGGCTAATATTGTGTCAAGCTTGTTTACGACACCTTTTATGACAAAAAGAACTTGGTGTACAACTTTGACATGTCGACTGTGGCTTTCTTTGTTGGATAGGATGGGGACTTGATCACACAACTACAGTGGGTTTCAAAAGTCTGAGCCCACACTGAAAATCTGGGATTCAAAATCTAATTTAAACCTGCAAGTAAGCCAAATAAGAATAATAATAAAAATAAATAAAATTAAATTAAAAAAGAAAAGTTCAACAAAGAAAAGTTTTGATGTAAAATAAAGATTCTGCACTATTTGAACATTTGTGACATAAATCATCGTGTTTTGCACAAACTTGTGGATTTCATACCAGCTCGAGTGCTCGAAGAAATGACTAAAAATAAGAAATACAAAAAAATTCATGGTCCCACCCTTTTCTTTTTCTGTCGTTCATGAATACTGAATATGGATTTATTGAAAACATTTTATAGAGATTCCACTCTTAAAGAGCAATTTCTAGCCGATGAAATATTTAGAGCTGAGCATAACTAGAAAAAAATTTAACCAAAGAACCTTTATGACTTATCCAAGCCTTGAAATCACCATTTTAAAATTCCCTGATTGGTTTACCATAACTGTAGGAAACCTGTGTCCAATTTTTAATTGAACTTTTCACTTAAATTATACTTAGAATATAATTTGTAATGGAAATAATATTCCATTAAAATAGTAAAATGCAAAATAGAAGCATTTTCATTAGTGTACTCAGATTTTGAGCCGCTCTGTATATATAAAAGTAATTTCTAGTTTGGTGTTAATGTTGGAATTAAAAGATAAACATGTGTTAATGTGGATTAAATCAGAATTGAATAAGTATGCACAGCTCCCCAGGTGTTTCTAGTTCATATTGGCTTTAGTTCCCCAGTTCGTTCTCAATGGAGGCCACAGCTGCAGGGAATCCATCAAGGGTGACTGAGATAATGAAAGGTAAATCAAGGACATTTGAGGTGCCCAAAAAACCACTGATTCCTTCCCACAAGCACTGTAGCATTATCCCCTTATGGCTTCAATTTCAAAACATGGCGTATTGTTAATGCTCTCCTGATTTTTTTAAGTGTGAGCGTTTGCTTCTGTGTTTAAACCATTTAGACTCTCTGATTGGTGGGTGCCTCAAAAAAGCTGACTGTGTCTGAAGAGGAAAAGCAAACTGACCCACTTTTACAATATTGAACGTCAATGCAGCAAGATTTGCATGTTCAGATTCACTAAAGCCGTTCAGGTTTTGCTGTATGCGTTTGTGTTTTAAACATATTTTAATAGTGATATTATATTGTGAATCCTGTTTAGTTATTTTGTATTCTGATACACGGCACAACATTTCCTTTATTTGTATCCCACCTAACAGGGAACGTTCCAACTTTGGCTAACATTATTTAAAGGTTTGGAACATGTTGTAAATGAAACATTAATCGAACATCCTTATAACATTATTAACCTTAAATAGCGTTCTACTAACGTTAAGAAAACTGGAAATTTTTATGTTCCCACAACTACAATGTAACATTTGGAAAAAAGAACATAAATTTGCTAGCTGGGATGTTGCTTTGGATAAAGGTGGCTGCTAAATTAATAAATGTACTGTAACTAGAGATCAGCCGATAGGTTTTTCAATGGCCAGCGCAGATACTAATATCTATAGACCTTATTCACAGCAGCACCATCTTTGATTTTTAATGGGAATGACAATGAGGCTGTGAGGGATAGATGTACAGTCTCTTCAATGGGGTGTACTGCAGTTTAAAGTGTTTTTGGATTGTTCTGCAGACAAAAAATATTTCCAAGAATATTCAGTAGACATAAAACTCCAGACAGCATGAGTTGTGGAAAATCAGATGTGATATAGGAGCTTTATACAGCTTTATACCGTTCGTGTCAGTGAAGAGATTGTAAGTCTATCCCTCACAGCCTCGTTTTCATTCTCGCTGAAAATCAAAGATGGTGCTATTTTAGGGGGCCTGGGTAGCTCAGTGGGAAAGACGCTGGCTACCACCCCTGGAGTTCGCTAGTTCGAATCCCAGGGGTGCTGAGTGACTCCAGCCAGGTCTCCTAAGCAACCAAATTGGCCCGGTAGCTAGGGAGGGTAGAGTCACATAGGGTAACCTCCTCGTGATCGCTATAATGTGGTTTGTTCTCGGTGGGGCGCGTGGTGAGTTGAGCGTGGATGGCGTGAAGTCTCCACACGCGCTACGTCTCCGTGGCAACGCACTCAGCAAGCCATGTGATAAGATGCGCGGGTTGACGGTCTCAGACGTGGAGGCAACTGGGATTCATCCTCCGCCACCCGGACTGAGGCGAATCACTACGAGAATTGGGCACACTACGAGAAAAAGCACATTGGGAATTGGGCATTCCAAATTGGGAGAAAAAGGGGAAAAATCCATACAAACCCCCCCCCCAAAAAAAGATGGTGCTATTTTAAATAAGGTCTATTCTAGAGATACATATATATTTTATATACATATATACATATATATATACTGTATAATGCAATGTTATAATGATAGCAAATGAATAAGACATTTATAATATTTAAAAAAAATCAGCAAAATTTGCTAAAGAATATTTGAAAAAAGTTAAAAAATATTTTCAAATTTCTGCCTTTTAAACCCTCCAAAAATTGGCCACATTCACTTCCATTGTAAGTGCCTCACTATTACCTCGATTTTTGCTTTTTTTTTAAAGAAAAGGAGGAGCAAGTTGAATTATTATTATTTATTTTTTTTATTTTATTTTTTATGGTAATCAACATTATGCTACAAATGCTGTCGATTGAACTTAACTTATATTGAACCTGGAGTAAAAAATACAATTAAATCCTGCCTGGAAGATAGGACCGACGACTTCTTTCTAAAACGGTACCACACATTTTCCAAAATACCATGTTATCTCTTACTAAAATACTAAATAAATCAATTACTTATTTAACATAACTTCAGAAATATTTACTCAGCATACAAACATAAAAAATATATTTAAATATTTTACTCTTATAATAGTTTTGGTTTGGGTAAAGTCACAATTTGTGTGTCTTTTATTGATGCTGTATCTTTGTTTGTGTGTGTGAGCTTGTCATGCAACCTAGTAAGTGATACAATATAACGTAATGCAGTAAAATGTAACATTATTTGGCATAATAATGTAGTGTAATATGATAAAGTAGGCTCCAATAATTCCTATTTATCTAAAGCATACCTGTAAGCTTAGGTAACAGGTTATGTAACACTTTCCAGGATGACATGCCTGTAAGGTTTAGAGATGTTAGGATAACAATATCTGATATCTTGTCATGTGAGCCACATAATGTGGGATGATTTGAAGAGAGTTTCACAACCTAGCAGTCCCCCAATGAAACAAGAGTATGAGCTACTACAATAGAGAGCATGTTTTTCTGTATTATATATATATATATTATAGCCGTGGGCAGTTCACTCAGTGACGCATGTAAAAGACCAAATAAGTCTTAGGGCATGTCAGAAAGGGGTTAGAGGTCATGTACTTTATTTGATGTCCAGCTAATTGTCGTGACCAATCTTACAGCACAGAAAAATTTATATATTTTTTAAACACATTTTAACAAAATGTTTTGAGTTGAGTTTGTTCATATTACAGGAACAGTTTGTCCAAAAATGAAAATTCTGCCATCGTTTACTCACCCTCATGCCGTTCCAAACCTGTATGACTTGCGCAGTATATTTCAAGTATTCTGAAGCCATACGATAGCTTTGTGTAAGGAATAGACCAAAATTTAAATTTAATTTGTTATTCACTGACAGTCTTCTCCTCAGCTGTAGTGCTCAAAACTCATTTCATTGGCATGTCAAGACGTGCCGCGCCAGGTTTGACGTCACTTACAACAAAAGGTTGTTGATTGATTTTTGGATGTGTCGTAGTCTAACTCAGGGTGAAAAGTTTGATAAGATAACAGGATATGTAAAAGATGGCAGAATTTATATTTTTGGATGAACTATTCCTTTAAATGTTCCTTACATTTGACATACACAATGTCCAAACAAAATAAAATTTATCTTTATAGTAAAAAAAAAAAAAAATCGTTGCATTAGATAAAAGGACTCTTCAATGACAGGTGAATAAATTAACAAAGAAAGATAACCTCGAACCATTCACACTGTCTAAAAAAGTTCAAGTACAGATCTATCTTTTTAACACAAACCTGTTATTTGCTTTAAAACAAAACTTGGTTTCTCAGGGAAAGCTGTGCTTTAAGACAGACTGTTTATTTAATCTTTAGATTGGGGACTTGCTCAGTTTCTTTCTGTCTCTCTAACTCTCTCTCTCTGTCCTTCAGAGATTTAGTGACTGACGGCAGGTTAAATGTGTGTTGAATTATAAACATTGTTTCATTTTTATCTACCAATCATCACAATAGTGAAAGTCTCGGAAATGTTTTGGATCTTAGAATACAGAAACACAATACCAAAATCCCACTAATCTCCACAAATACTTCACAGACACTTTAAAAACACAGTAAGATTAAACTCAGTGTGTTACTACTAAAGTTCACATTGAGGTTTTACCCTTACCCGCAGTTGGCAGTGCTAGGGGAAATTCTTAAATGAAAAAACATGCCCCCAAGAGTGTCCATGTTCCTTTGTGAGTGTCAGCATCAGAGCTCTGCCAGGGGAAAGGTTGGAGAGGTAAAGAGATGTCAGTGTTCTGTGTCTATTTAAACACTCACAGTTTTCCTTGGACAGAATGGCTAAACACCATTTCCGCTTTTCCCCTAATGTTCAGTTATCGAGATGAACTAAACTAAAAAAAATACAATTAAAATAAAAACTTTAAGAGACTCCATCTCACCTGAATGAAAAAATACACAAGCCCCCTTATCAGGCTTTTAAAGTTATTGAAAGGGGATATGGCAAATTTGCTGTGAACTGCAATACCTAAACCCGCCACTAGCTATCAGTAATGAGTCAAGTCATTTACATTTGAATAGTGATTTTCACAACAAAAATGTTTCAAAGCAGTTTTACAAAAATTATGCTGTAATGTCTGTGATGTCTTAAAGGCCTCATAGAGCAGTTTATATAGATAATAACTTAATTATTTATCTTAAGGCCAAAACTCCATAAGATGTTTGTTAATGAACAAAAAAAGTTTCCCTCTGGCTATCCAGCATAAATATAATGCCTATATCAGTTATCTATGTGTAATGCAAGTCATAATTGATTAAAATGAGTAGATGTTGGTGGGAAATGTTTAAAAATAGGATATTGAATGATATTGATATTGAATGAGTCACAAAACAGCATGCCTCTCTTAACACAGTATCTAAACTTCACTGAAATGACATGGAGTTCATTTTTGAAGTTCATTGATTATCCATCAGACTGATAATAAATTAAGATGACGATTTTATGATTATTTAATTTTCTAGGTGCCAAACGAAGGGTCTGAAAGCCTCAAAAACCCATTTGATGGAGACACAAAAGCACTGAAGTTTCAAAGGGAGAAGACAAGTGTCGAGAAAGTTGAGAAAAAAGGTTATGAGCAAGTGATTGGTAAGAATTGATTGCACTGGCACTTTTCATTTTTTTTAACAAATTTCTACAAATGTAATAAATGGGGATTGTAACATCTTTTCAACATTCTATTATTTTATATCTTATTATTTTATGTGATTATTATATAATGTAAATAATAATATTTAATTTTACATTTAAATGCCATTATGCCATTTAAATTTTAACAAATGTAAGTTAAATATGTATTATTTATTTTATTTATGATAAAATTGTATTATAATATATATTAGTTTATGTAACTACTGTATTATACAGTTTGTTATAATAATTGCAAATATGTAATTATATTTAAATTATATTTAAAACTCATTTAAATTAATATTTTATCATTTTTATTAATTTATAAATAATTTATTACATTTTATATAATTCATCCTCTGTTTTATCATTTATATTATTCATCAATTATATAATTGATTATAAGTGATAATCATAATTTTTTACAACCTTAATGAATGGGGATTGTAAAAATTTTATTCATTCATAACTATTTTATATGTATATGATTTTATATAATTTAAAAAGTATTAATAAATATTAAAATATAATTAAAAAAAATATATTCGATATTTTAACTTTTCTTACTAATTAAAAAATGGGGATTGTAACCTATTAATTTTTTTATTATTTTGTATATTATTATATAATGTAAATAATAATATTTAATAAAAAAATTATATATAATGCTATTTTAAATTTAACAAATGTAAGTTAATAAATGGTGATTGTAAGTTTTAAAATATGTATTATTATTTTATTTTATTTATGATACTATTGTATTATAATATATATTATTTTACATAACTATAATACAGTTTATATAATAATAATTGCAAATATATAATGCTTTTCAATTTTAACTTAAGTTAATATTCTAACATTTGTATTAAATTATAAATATTTTATTACATATTATATAATTATTATATTATGATAATGAAATTCATCATCAATTTTATCATTTATATTGTTCATCAAATATATAGGCATAATTGATTATAAGTGATAATCATAATTTAATAATTAGTAGGCCTATAATTTATTATTTAATTTAGTTTGTAAATTGCATATAAGTCAGCTGAGGGATTACATTTTTTTTCTTTTGTATTTTTCTTTTTCAAACAAACAGTAAAGGGAATGAAACAGAACTGAAATATAAAAGAACAGTCATTGGCATTGACATTAAAGTATGTCAAATCAAGTAAGTTCCACTTCAAAACACTGGACAAAATCAACATTGATAGGAAGTTTTGTTCAAGACCCTTGAGCTCTAATGTGTAGGCCTATATAACACCCGACGCGACGCGACTAGAACGCTTCGGTGACTAGTTGGACGCGTCGCGCGCTTGCAGTGTAGACGGGTGTGCGCTTACTGTACGCGTTTGATCCGCCCCCTTCAGACAGAGAGAGAGGGAGGGAAAGAGAGACTCATTCTCACCCCTCAATGACGAACAGAAGCTCTGTGTGGATCGCATCAGTGAACTAGAGGAGCTCTTCAAACATCACCGTTCTATCCAAGAGGAACTCAGGACATCTTGTTTGTATATTTCAAATTTCTCTTTCACGCTCCAACTTCCATTGCTCCATGTGTCAAACCCACTGAGAAACGCGGAATTCTTGCAATCATTCTCGCATTGACGCGCACATGAGGCACTTTGACGCGGTTCTGGATTTGTAGAGCGCGTGAGGAGTTCAGGATCTGAGTGTATCAGACTGACTATTAACACCAATGCATGCATACACTCTGGAAGTGATAGACTCATGCATAACAAAGTAAGTAGAAGTGTCACAACTTCAGGTATTCTTTTAAATTGATGTTTGCATTGTTGGATAGAATACAGCAATAGACCGGTCACAGCTACATGCATTTATTTATTTATTTATTATTTTAAAGAGTGTTTGCATTGATGAATAAAATAGAATAGTTCAGAATAGAATATAGCTGTCATAACTACACATTTATATATCTATTCTTTTAAATGATGTTTGCATTGTTGGATAGAATATAATAGAATAAAATAGAAGAGTATAGACTCCTAGTGATTTTAAAAATAGTCCTTAAAATTGTTAAATGAGTTGTGCATTTGTGGGTTTCTGTTTAAATTTTTTTTATAATTATTATTATTTGCTAGATGTAGGGGATGCACACTATTTTAACCTATTAGGTAGCCGTAATGTTGTCAAACTAGAGGGATTCAGGCTAAAAACCAAGATAAACAATTTAAAACTGGTGTGATTTTGTTGGATAACCTTCCTATTTATACCCTGCTGTGGTAATTGGAGAGCTGTAAACAAGTTATTTTATATTGCAGTGCTTATTAAAACTAATGGCTCTACAGTAAACCTGGAATATCCAGAATGGGGTTCCCAGGGCGAAACAGCTACAGTTTTGAACCATGACCATACAGGAATTCTCTCCAGTGGTGGTGCTATTACAATAATGACCAAAGGGCATAATGTGATCCGCTGGGAAAGACTAGTGCTCCTCCCAATACTTAAAAACATTCATCATGTCCTTTTTGTGAATGTTTTTTTGTATTGACAAACTTGCACACACAAATTCAGACATGTCTTGCAGGAACTGCACCATGGACTCGGTCAGACCAGGAAGAGAGACACTGAGGCTCTAAGAATAGAATTAGACAAGTTTAAGTTGACCTGAAGTACTTGTCAAAACACAACACAACACAGCAGAATACACTAAATCCGAAAACATGTGCCATGCTCATAGACTCTACAATGTGTCTCTTTAAATATGGCACACACTGTTTACTGCCATCAGGAAACTATAAACTTGAAGTGAGTTTGCATTAGTAGTTAGCAGCGAATGATGACAACTTAACAGCAATAAATGATGACAGCATCAGTTAGTGTGATTTCATTCACTCAAGCCATGCAGGAAGTCACTTCGTGAATTAAAATGAAAGCTTACATTAGGCTTATCTCACTTGGTTATTTTGAAATAAAGCTATGCATCCAAAAACTAGTCAGTTTAAATGCTATTAGAGGCCTACAGATTTTGTAGGTGAATTTAAGTATCTTGCTCTCAGGAACTTTGACAGTTTGTCATATAAAAGAAGTCCTTACAGTTTGAACAAGGACCTGACATGATGGAGGTGAAATTGCGGTATTAACAGCTGTTAGCAGCATATATGGTGACTGAAGTCAGTATAGTCTGTAGGTTATCCTGCTGGGTGGTCTGGGTGCTGGTCGGACCTCCACGACACACTCTTTGGTTCTCTTCATTAGCCACTGAGTGAAATGTAGAGAAACCGCAAAGGTATACCATCATCATCGTTATCAAAAAAGACAGTTGTGTTGATTATACCTTCTGAACAAGACATTTCAGATTTTCAATGTCAGTGTCTATGAGTTAGGTTTTCTTATGTGTGTGAAAACCATACTTCGAAAAAAAATTGTGACGAATTTCTAAACTAATATTTACTGTTTGTGACATCAGTTGACATCAATAACACATTTTGAGTTTTATGCGCTAAAGTGAAAAGGAAAACATCAAAATTGTTGTATTAGCCAACATGTAAATGATTACATATCGACAACGGTTGAGAATTTCCTTTGCGCTTTAGTGCATAAAACTCAAAAAGTGTTCTAGGCCAAAGTGACTCAAAATGATGGAGCAGGTCACATATGGGTAGTTGACATAATTTCACCTTTTTTAATTAATATAACGATTTTAGATAAGATATATAATATCAATGTATAAGAGGAAAGTGTATATCTATGTCATATAGCTAGCTGGTCACCAGTTCTTTTAAATTTTGCACCATTTGAATCACCTTTTGTCTTTCACTAGTTCTTTTTATATGGCCCTGCAGTGTGACATTAATTTTTTGAGTGAATAAAACACAAATATTCCATAAAGTCATTCAATTAAAATGAGGTCATAAAAGAATAAATTTGCAAAATGCTGTTTAAAATAGTTTTAGGCGACATCCACACAAATCCATTTTCGTTTGGAAACGTTGTTTTCTGTTTTAACGGCATTGTTTTCCAAAAGTATGCGGTAATGGAGAGTGTTTTCAAAATGCTGCGTTTTCGATGGTAGCGGAATTAATGCATTTTCAAACGAAAACATTTTGGTGAAGATGTGGCCTCAGATATATAGAGTCAGTAGTGTTGGGTAACTTAAAAATAGTAATCCACTACAAATGACTAATTATTTCTCTAAAATTGTAATCATATTACTTTACTAATTACTTAAATGAAAAAGTAATCACATTACAAATTACTTTCAAGCCACTTGCTGAAACACTTTTCCGCTCAACAAATTCAAAATAATGTCTATATATTTCTTTCTTGTTCATTGTTACACACAAGTCAAAACTCAGCACCTCATATTTCTCCTTCACAGTGACTTATTACAGGGCCATAATTCATGTATTCTACATAAATAATATATTAGAAATAAGCATAAACTTATAATGTACTTAAAAGTAATTAAATTAAAAGTCAGTTACTAATATGTTTAAAACAATTTAAAATGTAATGCATTTCACTACTTCTCTGACTAAAAAGTCATTAGATTACAGTAACTAATTACTTTGTAATTGGACTCACCCAACACTGTATAGAGAATATAGCTTGGCACCACACAGGTCATGTCAACTTTCTCATATACGAGTTCTCACACATCTTCTCCTTGAAAATGCTTTTAAATGAAGTAAACACAGTGTTTGTGTGTTCATTAGTGTTTGCACTATACATATTCAACCTCATTTTTAACCCTACATAAATGAATAAGTAAAACATGTGCTCTCCTGGTCTGTGGCTTTGCTGATCTGGCTCTCAAAGCAGTTGCTTTGGCACAACCCGACTCTCCCGAAAAAAAAAAATACCCTCTGATATCCCCCCACGACATGTAATCTATCTTTGTCACTGGTGTAAAATGCTCAATTTACTGTGTTGCATCCTCCAGTGAGGAGCTTTCGCACAGAGACCTCTTTGTACGTCAGACCGTATATAGCGTTAATCAGCGAACCCCCCCCTTCTCGCCCGACACGTACGTTAGGGTATATTTTTAGCTGATCATGTGTTCATAGTTTAGCGTGAGGTTAGTTCAAGTATTTAAGATCTGACTCCTCAACTCTGAGGTAACAGATACCGCGTCCACTGTAACACACTGGAATCCTGTCCAGTTATTCCCATCAATGGGATAGTCTGCACCTTTTGGCCCTTGCTTCAGTCTGTCCAACTTATTTGCGCAGATTCCATGCTGTACTTTGCTACACTTGAGTCTTCAGCTGACCATTTTCAAACACCGTCTTCAGCAAGAATTTCAAGCGAGGTGTCTTTCAAAGGACAAATGGACATTTTGGCCACCTGAGGTCTTACACAAGTCCAGCTGATCAAGGACATTTGTTTGTGGCCACACAAGCTGAATGTAATCAAAAAAGCTTGACTATGACAGCAGAATTTGTGGCAAAACTTAATGTGTCTTTTATAAAACAGACAGTTCCAATAGGGATGTTGGTCCAATGTAGTCTCATGACAACTCATAATAATTTGTACGAGATGGAGAAATCATAATTTATCATACGACTTGGCTCATACGAAAAGGTAACATTTGTATTCCCATAGAAACCAACCAATCAACAACTGAATTTCAAATCGATACAATACAGGCCTTACATTTTAGCTAGCCTCCTATCAAACACTTTGTTTTTTATAGAAAGTAAATGTCAGTAAACATATTTGGTTGCTCATTCTGTATTTATTAATGCAATAAAAATGACTGATGAATGTCATTAACCTGTAATTCGCATCCCTCGTCTTGTACCAAACCATGATGTTTTCTTTCTTCTTGGTACACAAGTTATTTTCCCATTAAAGTCATGGTTAGGTTTAGAGCTTCGGTCAGGAGTTAGACTTTATGGTTAGGTTTAGGATTTAAACTTTGGAAAAATCACAATA